>NC_089845.1:73894783-74197283 GCF_035609145.1 Eleutherodactylus coqui
GGATCATTGAAGTCAATGGAAGCCGTCCGGTCCGCGGCACACCCGCAGGAGATTAAAAAAAAAAAGGCACTGAGCCACACATGACGGCCCGCGTACCCAGACGCATCCGCCGTGTTGAAGAATGAAGATTCGTTGCGACGGAGGAGACCCGAATGGCAGCCGGAGAAGTAAGAAGCTGTCTTTTAATGCCCATGTCTGTGGGCACGCATGAATTCTGCTGTGGGATTCAACAGCAGAATCTGTACGGGCCCGTGTGCATGAGGCCTTATATTCCAGATGTAATAACACAGTACATAATATATCACTTAAGCCCCCTGTCCACGGCAATGTAGTCGCCGGTGAATCACGCCGGCCAATGGTTTCCATAGCATTGCTATGGAAAGCGCCGGCCCCTGTCCACGAGCGGAGAATCCCTGCGATGGGCAATTCGCGGCATGCGGCCAGCCTATCAGATAGGGCTGACCGGCTGAGATTCAGCGGCGGCTCCTGCTCCCGGGGCGGAGATCTGCCGCGGGACTTCGCATCGCCCGTAGACAGCCGGCCTAAACCAAAGAGAAGTACTAGAAGATATTGCTCCCAATCCTTTTATTACAGTCCACCCTGCAGATGAGGGCAGTTATATTGTGATACTCCCATACAGGAGCGACGACACGCAGGGACAAGTGTCGGGCATCATTTGCCCGACATTCATCCCGTGTAAACCCACCTTTAGAGCCAAAAAGGCATGTTCATTGCAAAAAAATGTATAATCAAGAGTGTTGTGTTATTTCTGACAGGATTCGCCACTGCTCCAAAGATCCTGAGTGCCGATGATTAAAATGTGTCATCCATCACTGCAGCACTCCACCAATATGGGCTTTATGGCAGAATGGCCAGAAAGAAGCCTCCTCAGTGACACACGAAAGCCTACCTGGAGTTTGCCAAAAAGCACCTAAGGGACTCTCAGAATGAGAAACAAGATTCTCTAGTTTGATGAACCCAAGATTTTTGGCCTCAATTCTAAGCGATTTGTCTAGAGGAAACCAGGAGCTGCTCATCACCTGCCCAATACCATCTCTACAGTGAAGCATGGTGGTGGCAGCAAAAAGGCTGCGGGGGGAGGATGTGCATGTGTGTGGGGTAGAATGATGGAGAAGAACTTGAAGTTGCGGCGGGCACACAGAGTAACTCTTTGGTCACTGTTTGCGTGCTCTGCCATAGTCAACGCCAGAATGGGGCACCCATCCAGTATCAAACAGTGCTCCCCGCACTCCCTGTTCACTCCTGTTTGAGCGCCATAATGTAGTTTATTGGGTTCAAATGTGATGACCGGTTCCCTTTAAATCATGACCGTTCAAGTCTGGGAAAGTTAAGAGTAGTGCAAACACTGACACTTTTGCCTGGATTCCAATTTTAGATTCACACACACCTTGGCAAACCTACACAGAGCGTAAAGCAAACACATTTACTATTTAATATCACTCTAAAGCAGAGAACAAAGTGCATGCATCAGACAAAGAGAGAATGCAAAAAAACACAAGAAGAGAGACTGATGAGACTTGTGCAAGGTTTCACCGTGTAACAAACCTATTTCTTAAACTTACAGATAAGCCCACGTTACATTTAGGCCGCCTGCACATAAACGGGTCAGATTCCGCATGCGACCCTGCGCCGACCGGTGACCCTGTATTCCTGTCCGGAATCTTCTTAATCTGTATGCGGAAGGTCTGGCTGGCGCACCGGCCCACATGCGCAGTACAGATTTTCCTGCACTATCGCTAGGTGATGATGTGGATCCCGCAACGTTTCCGCAATGATGATTGCACAATGGCTGCGGGTCGGTCGGCTTCCATTGACTTCAACGGAAGCCATCCGCACGGAATCCGCCTAAAAATAGAGCATGCTGCAATTTTTCCTCTACAAGTAGAAAATCGCGATTGATTTCCACTTGTATGCAGGAAAAAAAATATTTGCTTTTCCATTGCATACTATGGGTGGTATTCGCTGTGGAATTTGGTAGTTTAAGACTTGTGAACTACAGTGACACGCGGTCATTCTTTCTGTTAAGAAGGCCATGATACATATGCGAATGCAGTCCATCAATGGCGGAGGAATATGAAGGCACAGTAGGGCAATAGGCGTCTGAGCGCTGGACTACAGTCCTGTACAACTTGAATGCACCTTCAGGCTCCTAAAGGTGTTCGATTAGCATTTCTTACGTGTCCAGAATTAGAGGAAACCTGTCATGAGCTTTGGGCCCCATACACGATGTTATAGAGCTCGAAGGTCAGCGAACGAGGAGTGGTGTTTCATACTCACTGGGAGCCCGGCTCCAGTGCTGTGTCTCCGGGAAGTGGCCAAACGCATAGTGTGCGCTATCCCACAGAGAAAATTGTGATTGTAAGAGAAACCAAGTAATCTTGTAGATATCATAGCTTTTAATGGCTAACAAAAAAAGAATTAACTTTTTTCTTTATCCTGATTGGCTGGAATCGGCACATGTGACGGGGCGGAGCTACGCGATGCCGCGTAGAAGGGGGCGGAGCCAGAATGCTGCTGCTGCCGGACCGAACAGATGGGAGAAGACCCTTCTGCGCAAGCGTGTCTAATCGGGAGATTAGACGCTGAAATTAGACGGAGCCATGGAGATGGGGACGCCAGCAACGGAACAGGTAAGTGAATAACTTCTGTATGGCTCATAATTAATGCACGATGTATATTACAAAGTGCATTAATATGGCCATACAGAAGTGTATAACCCCACTTGCTGCCGCGCGACAACCCCTTTAAGCCAAAAGTACACAAGCTTGTGAAAACTCGTCTGCGTCAAATCTGAAGAAAAAAAACCCCCAAACTAACTTTTTCATACATGCGCAGCTCCGCATTCCATCTGTAATCCGTTTGAGTGCCGATTTAACTTCCACTTACCATACTTTTTTTCCATGTCTATCAAAAAACAAACAGGCCCAATTTTTTTTCTGCATTTAACAAAATTTATGAAATAAGGACAGCACATCCAAATGCCTTCTGTTTTTTTTTTTTGCATCCCCATTGATCTCAATAGGCGAGTGTCTGTGTGGAAAAAAAACACTGTTGTTTTTGGTAATATGAGTATAACGAGTCTGTGAGCTCCTCCATTGTAGACTCAGCGCACGGACTGTAAACTGGCTCGTGTGCCTTAGGCCTTATGGGGCTGAACCCATATACACAAAAATATATAAAAAATACGCTAGTCAGACAGGAGAACATTCACCATCTATATAAGACAAGCAGAGTCCATGCATTTAGCATTTTAATTATTATTATCTTTTAAACAACATACCAAGACCGTGATTTAACTGTTTTCACTAAATTTACCAAACATCAGAGATCATTGTTTTCGATTGTTAGTAAGAGGTCAAAAATACAAAAGGCTCAATCTTAAAAGGGGAGCGGTCATCAACAAAATGAGCCATTATACAAGTCAGATTTTGTGTTAAACATATTTAAGACATTTTGGTGATTTTTCTTTGAAACTTTTGATCACAATCTAGATTTTTTTTTGAAGTTCAGCATTTTTCACATTGCCTACAGAGCATGGCACTAGTCTGCCACTTCTTGATCTGCAAAGGAAACTCTGCGTCAGTCATCTCATTATCACAGGGAGGATTAAGGTACCTTTGCATGGGCAGATAAGTCGCCCAAATAATTACTCAAACGGGCGATTATGGGCGACTGTCAATCCCGTGTACACACGCTCCCCAAAAGAGCACGGACCCAGAAAATGCTGAGTAGTCATCAGTCATTCTATTTCATTGAGCTGAACCAAAACTACTACTAAGCGACTAGTCACTTAGTGTAAACAGGAGGCGCTCTGCCTCCATTCCTGTGTAAAAGCCTCGTGTGGCACAGAGTGTTAGGGCAGCAGAATGCAGTCCTAAGCTCTTGCTCACAACCTGAAGGTTGCGGGTTCAATCCATTCAGCCTTGAGGGGATTGACTCAGCCTTCCGTCCTTCCGAGGTCAGTGAAATGAGTATCCAGCTTGCTGGGGGTAAAGATGACTGGGGAAGGCTATGGCAAACCACCCCTCAAAAACAGTCTGCCAAGAAAACGTCACGATGTGACGTCACCTTAAGAGTCGGTTGCGGCTCGGTGCTTGCACCAGGGGACTTTACCTTTAGAGTATTGAATAGCGCAGAATGTTACATTCAATCCACTCAGCCTTGAGGGGAGTGACTCAGCCTTCCATCCTTCCGAGGTCAGTAAAATGAGTACCCAGCTTGCTGGGGGTAAAGATGACTAGGGAAGGCTATGGCAAATGGCAAATGGTTGCGACTCGGTGCTTGCACCAGGGGACTTTACCTTTACCTAAAAGCCCAAGACCCATAGTCACTGGAACTTGGGTGTCTATGCACCCAAGTGTAATACTGTGTAAAGGTACTTTAACACTGAAAAATAACACCTATATGATAACACCATTCAAAATAGGTGATCAGCTCTGACTATCTATTCCCCCTGCACAGTTCACAGAGCATGCCTAGACCAGTCCAACATACAAGTCAGTGAATCAGCTTCTGCCCATCGTGTAAATGGCCATGAAGCTGCTGAAAACATCTCTAAATGCTGTAAAATGTAGCTCAGGCAAGATGGCAGCCCCGAAGGTCATGTACAGACGACAGAATAAAAAACATTAGGAAATAAAAACATTAGATAACCGGAAAATGTTGCACCATCTGGTCTTAATTTTACCCTGTCAAAAAAATAAATAAATCAAGCACCTAAAAAAAGTTGACCTGCAAAACTCGGCAAGCAGCTACATCATAGAGAGATATGCGAATGGTTAGAGTTGTGGCATGATTAGATAAACAGTCGGTATGAGGGACAATGACAACTTAGTGATATGTTCAGGACATCCTGCAGCCACGTGTGTCCCTCTCATGGTGGCTGCCAAGAGGCAGCAGGATAATGCTCGGCCGCACACAGCAGGGGGTCACAGGAGCCCCAACAACATTACAGGGAGAGAAGGCTAAAAGGACTGGTGAATAGGCGCAACACTGTGAGTATGATGGAAATTGGAGATCATTGATAGTGTAGTATGGACTTCTCTTTTATTGAATAACGTGGAAAGCCAGCATATGAAACCGCTCTTAGGGATCACACCCCATCATCAGTTCGGCTGGTAAAAACATACAAACAATCGGAGAACTAGGGATGACAAAGTCAAGTGTTAAGGGGAATCCCAGAAATCCTGTATGGTGCAGGACAAACAGGACCGTTGAATACAATATTGCCACACTTCCTTGGCTTGCCTGGTCGTCAGATTTAACGCTAAAAGAAATAGAATGTGAATCAGACTAATCTGGGACTACGTCAGCCTACAAGTTTGCACCATCTAGAGGCTCAATTACAGCTAACGTGGACCGATATGCTACAAGATACTATACGGATCCAGCATGCCTCCATGCCCGCCCATACCACATCTTGCATCCAAGCTAGAGGCGGTACAACAGGGTACTAGAACCTCCATGCCTGCCCGTATCACACCTTGTATCCAAGCTAGAGGGCCCAACAGGGTACTAGAGCCCCCATGCCTGTACATATCACATCTTATATCCAAGCTAGAGGGCCCAACAGGGTACTAGAGCCTCCATGCCTGTACATATCACATCTTATATCCAAGCTAGAGGTGGTACAACAGGGTACTAGAGCCTCCATGCCTACCTGTATCACATCTTATATCCAAGCTAGAGGCGGTGCAACAGGGTATTAGAGCCTCCATGCCTGTACATATCACATCTTATATCCAAGCTAGAGGGCCCAACAGGGTACTAGAGCCTCCATGCCTACCTGTATCACATCTCATATTCAAGCTAGAGGCTGTACAACAGGGTATTAGAGCCTCCATGCCCACCCATATCACATCTTTTATCTAAGCTAGAGACTGTACAACAGGGTACTAGAGCCTACATGCCACCTGTATCACATCTTGTATCCAAGCTAGAAGCGGTACAACAGGGTACTAGAGCCTCCATGCCCACCCGTATCATATCTTGTATACAAGCCAGAGGCAGTACAACAGGGTACAAGAGCCTCCATGCCCGCCTGTATCACATCTTGTATCCAAGCTAGAGACTGTACAACAGGGTACTAGAGCCTCCATGCCCGCCCGTATCATATCTTGTATACAAGCTAGAGGCGGTACAAAAGGGTACAAGAGCCTCCATGCCCGCCCATATCCCATCTTATATCCTAGAATGGTAGAGTTGGAAGGGTACTCCAGAGTCATCGGGTCCAACCACCTGCTCTGTGCAGGATTTACTAAATATCCAAACTAGAGGCGGTACAACAGGGTACTAGAGTCTCTTTACGAGGCATCAGCTTTCCGCTATAAATTCTCCTTTTGCTCTGATATTGTAATCACTTACTTACATCAACATTACAATCACACAGTGTTACATTCGATTCTGACAATTCCTTCTAGGGGATGTTTTTTTTTTACAATAAGTAGTTAAAAACAAATTTGTTGGTATATTCTATCATTCTATAAATCATCATTCCACCTTCCTGTGAAATTATCTGGATAAAAGCCATGTAGGAGAGCAAATTTTGTATTGAAAAAAGAAAAACCCATTCCCAGCTATTGCTGAGATTATAATTGTTATGCTACCAACACAACACAGGCCTGTCCAAAAAGGCATCTAATTTAGGTTTGTGGTAGCTGAGGAATGAAAATCCAAGTATAAACATAGGATGCATAGAGACAGTGGTGAGTACTACATTGCAGTTTTACTCTGTAGACACTACGTAGCCACTTTTTCTCCCAAGTCCCTTTTAAAGAAAAAAAGTGTGTTTTCCAGATACCATACATGATGAAGTGTCTCCCCTATTAGACTACCTGTATTACACTTGACCAGACTAATATTAACAAATTTAAAAGTTTTTTTTGTTTTCCACTGACATTTTTTCTACTATTCATTGGAAAGTGGATGAATGTCAGATGGCTGGGAGTTTGACCACGAGGACCCCCGGTGATCCGTGCACCCCAAACCCTCCATGAGAATGGAGAAACGATGTGGATGTGTGACAATCACTTCATTGGAACACAGGTATATTGATGCATGCTGCCTCCCATGGAACACATGGGGCAGTGGTCACATATGAGCACCGCCACTCCATGCTTAAAGGGTTAATGGCACCAGTATCTCATGATTGCCGTGGATTCCAACAGTCAGACCCCTGCGAGCAAACATTTATCTTCTATCCAGTAGATAGGGGATAAATGTCATTAGTGAGAAAAACACTTCAGAGTTGGGTTCAAGCTTTTTGTTTTTTGGGGGCTCAGTTCCACATTTGTATTTTGAAATACTTACAGATAAAAAAAAATTATCTTCCTTCACATTTTCATGCATGAGGCTAAAATTTAGATTAAATTTACAGTTTAAACGGTAAAATAGTGTCCCAATGATGACTACAGCTTTAAAAAACAGATCCCAAGTGAAGTCCGAGTCTACAATATCAAATTAAGGCTTCCTTTTAGTGAAGGGGGTGGGGGAAATAAGAAATCTCATGCAAATTTTTTTTTGCGATGCCTGCATGTTCTACTAGTGCTCTTGGTGGTTTTCTTCGTCACAGGAGCCTTTTTAATTAGAAAGAGAAAGCCTGAAAAACGAGACAGGGCAAATAGGCCACTAACAATACTGTAGTGCGTGTAGGGCTTCTCATATAAGTAGTTTCAAACACTTAAAGGGGTTGTCTCGCGGCAGCAAGTGGGGTTAAGTACTTCTGTATGGCCATATTAATGCACTTTGTAATATACATCGTGCATTAAATATGAGCCATACAGAAGTTATTCACTTACCTGCTCCGTTGCTGGCGTCCCAGTCTCCATGGCTCCGTCTAATTTCGGTGTCTTCTTGCTTTTTTAGACGCGCTTGCGCAGATGGGTCTACTCCCTTCGGCTCGGCAGCAGCGGTGTTTTGGCTCCACCCCCTTGTACGAGTCATCGCATAGCTCCGCCCCCGTCACATGTACCGATTCCAGCTTCCTGATTGGCTGGAATCGGCACATGTGACGGGGGTGGAGCTACGCGATGATGCTACAAGGGGCGGAGCCAAAACGTCGCTGCTGCCGAGCCGAAGGGAGAAGACCCATCTGTGCAAGCGCGTCTAAAAAAGCAAGAAGACACCGAAATTAGACGGAGCCATGGAGACTGGGACGCCAGCAACTGAGCATGTAAGTGAATAACTTCTGTATGGCTCATATTTAATGCACGATGTATATTACAAAGTGCATTAATACCTAGAAGGTTACCCCACTACGGGCCTCTCTTATACCTAGAAGGTTGCCCCACTACGGGCCTCTCTAATACTAAGAAGGTTGCCCCCTACGGGCCTCTCTAATACTAAGAAGGTTGCCCCACTACGGGCCTCTCTAATACTAAGAAGGTTGCCCCCTACGGGCCTCTCTAATACTAAGAAGGTTGCCCCCTACGGGCCTCTCTAATACTAAGAAGGTTGCCCCACTACGGGCCTCTCTAATACCTAGAAGGTTACCCCACTACGGGCCTCTCTAATACCTAGAAGGTTGCCCCACTACGGGCCTCTCTAATACCTAGAAGGTTGCCCCACTACGGGCCTCTCTAATACCTAGAAGGTTGCACCACTACAATGAATAATTTTGTTATTTATCTTGTTTGTTGAACACTGTAAAAAAATAAATAAATCTCACATTGTTCCGTTGTTGGAAGAATAAACATTTTATTCAGTGATGCAGATTCAATTGTTTTTCTTTAAAAATGTATTTTTGTGCTAGTAGTAAAAAATTTTTTTTCAAAAGTTGGTATTGCAGTATTTGTGGCAACACACAACCCCCCCAAAAAAGACAGAATTTGTGCAGGGTTTTTCCATTTTCACCCAATTTTATTTTATTTTTTCATTTACACAACACATTATCTGTACCCCAGAGTGGCGTTATTAAATACTACAACTCGCCCCCAAAAATCAAGCCGTCATATGGCTGCCTATGTCAAAGAGTTATGGCTTTTGCAATGAGACTATGAAAATCACTTGGTCACATATTTAGGGCACATATTAAAGGCTGGTCACTAAAAGCCCTTTTATAAGGGACAATCTGTCAGGCGCAGATATCCAAAAGGCTGCTCAAGCGATAATTGTTCCCGTACTTTTACACAGGACCGATCATCGCTGGTGAAGGGAGGATCATCAGCGGTCTTAACAAGTGAAAAACTTGGATTTTTTTTTTCATTTTTAGAACCTTTATTACAATTATGGCCCTTTTACACGAGCAGACAGTCGGGTCAATGACTACTGACGTCACCACTAAGGTCGTTAGCGCTTATGCAGAGCGTTTAGACAGACTTCTCATTGGATTCTCGCTTAGCTCTTTACCTTCTGTGTTAGCGGGGAGCATTTACACGTAACGAGAAGCCAGCGATCTAGTGATAACGTCTCGTTACGTGTAAATGCTCTCCGCTTACATGGAATGAATAGTGAGCGATTTTTCTCTTTTACCCTGAATAATAATCGCTCAAATTCATTCATCTGAACGAGTTTTGAGCGATAAACGTTTAAATGGTCCGTGACTTTAATTAGTAAAGCTCTCAGATAAGCCCTTTAATGCTTATGGTTTGTTTTGTTGCCAGTGGATGCAAACTGCAAAACAAGTAATGCACACAAGGGAAGAGACGAGACACAAGAGAATGAAAGGCACATGAAGGAGAACAATTCGAATGACATCCTTCACTCACATAAAGGTGTACATGCCACCTGCACCTCAGGAATATTGCCAAAATCCATCCGTTCCTCACCACGGACACGATAAAGGCACTCGTTGTCGCCCTCATCCATTCCCGACTCGACTACTACAACTCGCTGCTCACTGGCCTTCCTCACAACAGACTTTCCACTCTCCAATCCATACTAAATGTGGCAGCTAGACTCCTTGTTCAGCAGCTTCTCAGATGCCTCTGCGTTATGCCAGTAGCTGCCCATACACTACAGAACTAAATTCAAACTCCTCACCCTCACCCACAAAGCTCTCCATGGCGCTGCGCAACCGTATATCGCTTCTCTCCTGTCCATACATCACCCCGCTCGCACACTCCGATCCGCTAACACACTGAACACCCCTCTAATACAAACCTCACACGTTCACCTCCAGGACTTCTCTAAAGCAGCACTGATCCTCTGGAACGCTCTACCCCAAAACATCTGGACAATCCCTGACGCACAGAACTTCAGACGTGCCTTTAAGACGCACACCAAACCTCCTTAACTAGTCCCTCGTCCCCCCAATATGGCCCGTTCCTCCCTATGGCTTTCCACTTATGCCCATCATGTACCCTTCCTGCTCCACACATCCTGTACTAACCCCACCCTGTTTGTGTCCCAAAAAACTGTACAACACGTTATTGTCGCATTG
The DNA here is from genome assembly GCF_035609145.1 of Eleutherodactylus coqui. Taxonomy (NCBI): domain Eukaryota; kingdom Metazoa; phylum Chordata; class Amphibia; order Anura; family Eleutherodactylidae; genus Eleutherodactylus; species Eleutherodactylus coqui. Next base: position 73,905,183 of record NC_089845.1, read on the forward strand.
CTGTGTTCCCCTTGCTACACCGCCTGCCCCTGTACCTTCTGTATTAACCCCACACCCTTTGTTTCCAAATAATTGAATACCCCATGTAACTTTTGTATTTTCTGTAGTTTTCATATTCATGAAAGCCCTGCGGAATAAGTTATACAAAATAAAATTATTATTCACATGGGTGATTTTTCACGTGCGAATTCTGTCAATTTCTGAGCTGGACCAAAAACTTGCAGGGGAAAGGAAACCATTCATTTGAATGTGTTCGCCTATATGAGTGATTTTTCTCTCCTGCCGAAAAAAAAAATTTGCCACATGTCCTATTCTTGTTTGATTCTTGGCATTTGTGTGCTGTCCAATGCACATTGCACCGGGAATCGCAGGCACAACTTGCTATCAGCCATATGAATATGGCCTTATCCAAACATCTACTATGAGAAATCAACTATTCCTACCAAATGTTCCTGCATCGACAGAACTCCAAAGTTGGAATGAAAAAGTGTTCACAACAAACTCTGCACATAGCTGGTAGCATCAGATCACACACAGGAGTATCCCCAAGGGTCTTTGCTGGGTTTGAAACTATGGACATGAGATGCCAATACACTGTAGAACTTGTCAAAGTTGTAATGTGCATGAAGCTACTTAGCAGCTTGAAACAAGTTGAATGGGAGTGAGTAAAAATGCCCATTACAGCCCACGGAGCAGAGCCACACAGAGTTCTGGGAAGAAAAAAAAAAATCTAAAATTGTCCTTTTTTATTAGTGGGTAGGAGGAGCAAAGAGAAAACAAAACAGACCAAGAAGTGAAATACAGGGACCTCAGGGTTGCATGAGGCGTGACATGCCAGTCATCAGAATACATCGCCCACTACATGATCTCACAATGTCAATGTGTAGACCATAAAAATAAAAGACAAATATCAGGATCCCTTTAAAGAGAATCTTTTAAAACAATTCCCATCCCTCCTTAGACAGCTATACTAAAGGCAACCAGAAATGGGATCTTCATACTGAGTCTACTTCGCATCATTACCAAAAACGTTAATATTTTCTCCATAATGTGCTGGACTTGGCAGATTCTTCTGGAGTGCCGCAAGCCACCAGCTGCCCGTCCCTCTTGTTGCAGGCTATAAAATAAATGCCCCCCTCTTCCTCTCATCCGAGTATTCAGTTATGGGGGCCATGCACATCAAGTTGATGAAGAGGGATGAATTAAACCAAAACGATCATTCTTCAGGTGAAACTAAACACATATTGTTTGTGCCAACCAATGATACCGCCATTGTCTAAAAAGAAAATCCAGCAACAGAGCGGCACCGTATTTAATGCTTGATGTACCGCTGCATTGGTGAAAGGATTGTCCGGTCAACCATCAGCTTTACTTCTACATAATGGGTATGGCCACTCTTGCTACGGAGGTCTCTGGACACGTACAAGGAGCCTGCAGGCAAGGAAGTATGGTGACAGACAGCTGGAAGGGGATGAAAAACAGCGGCAATGACCAAGATCATATGATACTTGCTGTGACTCATCAGAACCAAAAAGTGCTTTTGTTTCCCTTTTGGAAAACTGCTGTGTAAGCTGTAACTGTACCTACTAGTAAGGGCTCATGTCCATGACCGTGTTTTCACCACGTATTACGCATGCGTTGCACGGCCGAGTGATACGTGGTGAATGGAGTCAATGCAAGTCAATGTACTTTCATTGACCCATGGATACGCACGAGAAATAGATTGCAGCATGCTCTATCTATTTCTCTGCGTACCGTGCAGTGCGAGCCCTATACATTGGTATTAGGCAGCGTATGCAACGCTGTCCATATGTAATAAATGGTATATGTGCAGCGTTTTCATATACATCCTCACTCTGAAAAAGAGCAGGGACTTGGAAAAAAAAGTCACAATTCCGATGTCCGTGTGCATGCAACATGCGGCATACACAGTGAACTCGCAGCCGATGTTTGCAGAATCGGTGACCCGCCGTTTCTTATGCATACGCCCGTGGACAGGAGCCCTTAGGGTATCCTACTGATAGTGGCCGTCTTGACTGTAGCCAGGGCACCAGATGCTGCTATCAGACGTTCTCAGTACTGCAGCCTCAGGCTTTGGGTCTGCAACATCAACAAGTCACATTAGTGGAGAACACTGTGCAAATGACTTTTTCAAATTCTTTATGTACTCTAAAGACCTTATTTCATGGCATGCACTAAGCCACGAGCCAATGGTCGTACGGTGTATAACAAGGTGGTGGGTCCGGCTACAAAATGACCTACACGCCTTCGTTATAATAGGAATTACTATTTGAAGAGTGAAGAAATTGAAGCCACGAGCTTCTATGGAAAACGCTGAGACGTCCAGCAGTCCTGTTTTGTCATGCTACTTCCTAACCAGATCCAGCTTTGTGGAGCAGAAGGAAGTCTGCTTGCTGAGAACACAGCCATTTCTTTCATCCGCTGTATTCTCAAGGAGTTCCGGTGGAATGACTGATTATCTCATCGGCAGGGAAAAGGTTAACCCAGCTTCCTTGTATTCAACGCTGTGTTTGTGTGGATCTTCATATGAAACAGTGCTTTCTCTGTTAGTTATACAGAGCTATATTTAGTGCTAATCACTCATCATAGCTACATGACATCCCTTTCCTTTACCAGAGTGTATCAACATAAACCCACACTACTCTGGTAAAAGGCATTAGCTCCACTAGATTAGTTAACTAGCAAAGCAATAAGCCATCTATGCAGTGTAAACACCATCACTCCAGCCATCCTACGCCAACACATATAGAACTACCTAAAGCACAGAAACCCTCTGCCAGCTAAACATATCATTAGCGCTACAAAGCTCTTTCCCAACAATTTGCTACAATGTATCAGTCAGAATAGGTGATGTGTATGGATTGAGGGGATTGTCTGTTTATGTTTACATTGGGTGTTTTTTTATTGTTTACATTAAATCTGTATGATAAAAACACTAAAAATCTTCATAGAGCTCCATCAGTCAAGCGTTCAACAGAGTCTCCATCAATGTGCCACAAAAAGAAAAAACAAAACATTATGCAGTAACATAGTAGACTACGCTATTCCATTCTGTGCAGTTCAGCAAAAAAATAAAACACCTTATATAGTAAATAGTACCCTCCAGAAGTTCGGAAATACCCATTGAAAGTGAAAAATTGGGAACAAACAGTCAAAAATATTGATATTTACGTATGCACATGTTTATTGCAGTAACAAAACCAAAACCAAAACAACTCAATCTTCCATCTGAGTCTTGGAAATAACTTAGAAGACTGGGAACGTCTCTAAATATCCAGCCTTTGCCTGTATGACAGCCTTGCATACTCTCAGCAGGCGGTGTATGTTTTTGGTCAGGATGTGTTTCTATTCCTGGTAGAAGACCCCCCTACCCCCAGACAAATTTCTGACTAGACATTTGCTGTTTAAAACCTCTGGAGGGTACTGTATTTTAATCAATGTAGCCTATGGGTAACTGATGCTGCTCTATGGTATAAGGTATAGGCATTCATTAAATGTATGCATCATAAAAGTTTCAATAACTTTTTATGACCTATCCGGATGGCATCAATCATCTATAGGCTATAATGGTATCCATGTAATAGACATGTCATAAAAAGCTATTGGAAATCACAATGTATCAATTTTGTCTATGGGTGATGGAGGCCACTGTTAAGACATCAGTCACAGGCTCCTTTTTATTGCACGTGGCCGAGTCTGATTCCGCATCCAGGATCCCACAGTGGAATCCGACCCCGTTTCCCAACAGAGACCCCTGCTTACCTGACCGGATCTGTGCTGTGGATGTCCTGGCCGGCACACCGGGCACATGTGCAGTGCAGAATGTGCCATCGCTAGGCGATAACGCGGATTCCGTGGCCCGTCCGCAGTTTCAGATGGGCCGGGGATCAGACAGCTTCCATTGACTGCAATGGAAGCAGTCCATGCGGAATCCACACTCAAATAGAGAACGCTATGATTTTCCATCCACGAGAAGAAAATCGTAATTAATTTCCGCTTGTGAACATGGAAAGACGATTTTTAAATAGCATGTTTATAGGCAGTACTTGCTGCAGAATCTGGAGGCGGATGCCCACTCCGAAATCCACAATTTAAATATGCCAGATATTAAATAGAACCTTAAAGAGTATTTCCTAAACTGGATAGAATTGTTGGCAACACCAGATCTGAAACAGGGGTTCAACTTGTGGATATAAAAAAAAGAATGATAGCATTCAACAGACCGCGAGCAAAGATTTGGAATAATGTGAGATTTGAAAAACAAAGTACATTAGAAAGTTACATAACTTTCTATTATACAACATTATACAATTTAAAAAAAATACTGCAACTCCCTTGAAACCTCAAATCGACTAATAAGGGTTTACAGGGACAGTCCTTGGCCCACCCGAAGCCCGCATGACTGTCCTGCATGAAGCCTTGTAAGAGCACACTTGAGGCATCCCCCAGCAATTGCCTATGTATTTTAAAAGCACATGCAGTAATACATAGGTATGTATTCCAATGCATAAGTGAAAACAAAACAAAACAAAAAAAAGTTAAAATCAAACAAAAAATTTTTTTTTTAAACTACTTAAAGCCGCTTTCTCACATGGTGGAAATTCTACACCATTTACAGTATAAGCCATGTGGATAGGATTAAAAATAAAAAAGGAACTTGTGGGTTATCTGTCACCAATCTCTTAGTATATACCATTCGATGGTATCTTGCAGGCTATTGCTGCGTTTATACCACCTGAATATCATTACAAATAATAATGTTTTGGAGAAATAAAAGTTTAAGAAATAAAATAATGGGGGGGGGGGGGTGGGGGGTGTTACGCATATTTATTGGTGAAACATTTGTGGAACTAATTTAAAAAGTAGTGACAGATAATCCACAAGTCCTGGAAAATCGCCTTCAATTGTTGGATATTTCGTGCAATGAATCCCCAGCATTTTTGAAAAAACCGCTTCTGAATCCCCAGCAGGTCTATTTATGTTGCAGAATTGCGCTGTGCAAGTCAACCGTAGAAATACAAACATTGAATTCCACAGCAGCCCTGCAAGTGAAAATGTGGCCAAATCCACCGTATTTAGGTGCAGATCTGGCCACAGCGGACCTCTTACATATTTCCTGCAGGTATTCCACTAAAGAATGCCCGCAGCAATTTTGCCATGTCAGAAGGCAACCTCATAGCCCTAAAACGTGAAAAACAACTTTTTTGCACATCCTGTTGTAAATATACAGCACCTGATGATACGTGTTTTTTTGGCTGCCAAAGTAAAACAGAAGGGGAAAACCTGCTAGCATATGGGGGTCAGCATGGGCCCAATATTGGGGCTCCAACTCAGAACTTATACAAGTCGTATCGCAGAGCTATACATGAATGAGGCTTTCGGGCACATATACAGTCAATACACAGCAGGGTTTGGGTTGATGATCTTACCCCACGGGAGAGCTATATGGATAAGACACAATTATATCAGCCATGGAGGTAGTTGGACACACTAAGCTAATACAAAACATTGGCGCTGCTCAGTTTCATGTATTAGCTTGACCGATGGGGCCAAGATGCTGGTGAATGCAGTTTTGCAACTTATCAAAAGTTTTTTTTGACTTCTTGAATGAAAGTGTTATCTACCAAATTTTCAAGGTTCATTTCCCTTCAGTCATTGCGGTTTAGCCAGAGCAGGACATCACAAACTAAAGCAAGTCATCAAGTGCAATCCTGCTACCAAACCAATCACAACACAGCTTTCATTCTTCAAGCGCAGAACACAAAAAGAAAGCTGCGCTGTGATTAGTCACTAAGGGCAGCAAAGAGCTTCTCCCTTTAGATGGCTTCGTAAGTCTCCTCCAAATGTTTACTTTTCTCCACACTCCCAATCATTGTGCAACAACTAAATAGACATGTCTGTAGAGGGATGCGCATGCCAGAAGTATACGTAATGAGTGAATTCATTCATTAAAAAAGGCAAACAAGGTTTCCAAAGAGATTCTAAGATTAAGAAATAACCATACCATCATATGCTTTGCCCTGACACTAATCTTTGAAGCTTGTACAGTAGACTTTTTGTCTATAGACAGGAAGAGGTTTGTGAATGAAAATAAATAACAATTAACATTACATTAGTAGAACCCACAAGAGCTGTTAAGAGCAAGCCATAATGCCATCAATAACACACACCATGCCGCTGAAAGCCAAGACATTGAGGAAGCCTTAAGAAAAACAAAACAGGAATGATCAGGCTTTTCTAACAGAATACTGCATTTTCCGATATTTGCAGAGGTGTGGCATCTGTTATTGCAACTGCTGACAAACAATGTATTTACATACAATTAGACAGGAAAGGTACTGAAATATATTCCGGTTAACAAAAACAAAACCTACGCTCACACAAATCTGTCTACGGAAAGTTAGACGCGCATTTTTCAAAAAGACCCAGGACGTAAACCCAAAGCGGAAACTCAGATTCCTGCCATGGAAGTGGCGCTCAACGGAGTGCGGCTGTCACTTCAACCAGCGGATTGGCGGGGATTCAAAGCTGTGGACTCCTGCCGATCAACTATTGGTGACTAGAGATGAGCGAACCTACTCGTTTCGAGTAATTACTCGATCGAGCACCGCGATTTTCGAGTACTTCCGTACTCGGGTGAAAAGATTCGGGGGGCGTGGTGGAGCGGGGGGTAGCAGCGGGTAACAGGGGGGAGCCCTCTCTCTCTCCCTCCCGCTGCAACCCCCTACTCACCCACGGCGCCCCCCGAATCTTTTCGCCCGAGTACGGAAGTACTCGAAAATCGCGGCGCTCGGGCGAAAAAGGGGTGTGGCCGAGTACGCTCGCTCATCTCTATTGATGACCCATCATGAAGACAGGTTATTAATAGTTTCAATCTTGTTGTTATTTGTGTAGCCTCAACTTATCCCGCAGCGCTTTACCGACCTCGGAAGGATGGAAGGCTGAGTCAACCTTGAGCCGGCTACCTGAACCAGAAACGCTGTCCTAAGCTCTCACTCACGACCTGAAGGTTGCGAGTTCAATCCTCGCCTGGTTCAGGTAGCTGGCTCAAGTGAACGCCTTCCATCCTTCAGAGGTGGGTAAAATGAGTACCCAGCTTGGTGGGGGGTAATAAATAAATTACCTGAAAGCGCTGTGGAATAAAGTCGGGCGCTATACAAATAAGATTTTTTTTTTATTGATCCTGACAGATTCCTGAAAGTGGTGTAATAATGCTCAGCTGCTAACACAAGTGACATTTCAGCACATTTTTAACAGGCACCTCAAATCGAATGCAGTGAAATTAAAACTAGGGTAAAATATATACCCAATGGTGTGCCAAGAATGTGGTTACTGCAAATTATGTTTTTCACTACAATAAAAAGGAAAAAACACTAATAACTATATCAAGGAAGGAAATAGACAAAAGCTGACTATACATAAAAGATGAAAGTCAGCTAAAATGGTGCATTTCAATCATTTCTTCTAATAGTTTTAACATTTTACACATTTTTGCAATGGCCGTACAGCAATGTATTCTTTGGATTCCCTCAGATAGCCATAGTGATGGCACTACCAGGTCCCCCAAGACTCTCTAACCGAAGGTTTCACTAGCACTGTGGCTCCTTCACAGTCTCGGAATAACTTTTTTTGTTATGACAACTCCTTTAAATGGTAAAATTCTGTCTACCACCTCGCCAAGGGGAAATTTACATATTCCTACCATTAGGTTTAACATTTCTGGAATTTTACCTCTTGTTAAAAAAAAAAAAAAAAAAAGGCTTGCATACCCGGCTTACTTTGGTACAGCTATAGTAAAAATGATGAAATACTGGTTGCTGTTGCTGCCTTTAACGAAAGCCAACCAAACGTATTGCATATGGAGCTAGTATCAAGTTCATTTTATAAACCCTTACTTAGTAAGTGCCTAAAGTTTTCTCTAGCGGTGGCCAGAATTTCATCTTTTAACTCTATGAATGTTTGAAGAGAAGTGGAGAACGGGGCCTTCTGCATCAGAAAAAAAATCTCCAGCCCCTATAAAAGTACACGATGAAGTTTTTCAGCACACAATTTAAAACCTATTTAAATGAACTAAAAAAAATGCTAGGATTTAAGTAGCTGGCTGTGGACTGTGCCTCGCTAGAATAGCTTCCGGACATGGCCAGTGGCAGGCAGAACATATATAACAGCTATGGTTTACATAACGCAAGTATTCTGAATCTAAAAGCCAAGCTATGGTAATATCAATTGTATACATTGTTTTATTATCGTTAGAAACAATGAAAGAACATTCTTTTACGACTCGTGGACCTTCTTTGGCAGGTTGTGGACCTTCAAGGTAGCTAGTAAACACACCACTTCCTGTGTGGTTAACCACCATTTAACTACATGTACTAGAGGGGTTCAAAGGAAGTTCCAGCTCTGATACAATACACCGCAGCTCTACAAAGCTGGATTTAGGCCTCTAACACTAGAATCCTGACAAGGAATCTTAGAACTTCAGGAATAAACACAAGCAAGAGAAAAGAATAACAATCAAAGGAGTAAGTCTGATACGAACAGCATCAGATCACAACACAATACATGTCGACATCTTGGTTGATATGTCATTTTAGGCAAATTTCATCCTCTTATCTGCTCCAGTATCCACACCGTCGTCGCACCGCTAGTCCTTTACAAACCTCATTGTTTAATGTTTTACCGAGCAAGCATAACAGGACAGGAAAAAGCTGCACTGTGTGATAACTAGCGCTATATAAAAGGACGGATCAGCAAGAACCCTACACCTGTGTTTTCGTATGTATTCTCTACACTCTGTCTTCTGTTCAAAAGCCAAGAACAATATTTTAATTAATTCACCCAACTGAAGATAGAAATCAAACTTTTACATGAAGTCTGATAACTGAATAGTCTAAAGCTTATGTTCCCACAAGAATGAAGTTCCCATAACCTGCCCTAGAGAAGTTCAACACATGTCAAGTTTTTAAATGGGCCTATTCAATGGGAATTCAAACCTCCTTAACCATTGCTATGGCCTTCATACCAGACGAGTAAGCAGCCTTTAATGTTTGGCACCATCACAGGAAGAACCAATTATTTCATCATTGTAACAGTTCTTAGAATACTTTTTAAAACTTCTCTGAAGACTACGTGCTAATTAGATACACCTTAAGTGAAATCACTATGCTCACAATGATAGTAAAAATATACACAGATCTATAGATAGATAGCCCCAACATTGTTGGCTATGGCTTGTGTCTCGGACTTTCTTCCCTCCGAATCTCATACAGCTAGTTTAGGCAATCAATCACACAAGAATGCTGCCAAAACAGAAGAAAACCACTTACTATTGTGCACAGTCAATAAGTTGGTATTCATTTGACCTTTCGAAGCATGCCTTCACACCGTCGTCATCCCAAAGTTTTTGTGCGTGTTCAAAAAATTCCTAGAAACAAGAAAGTGAAAGTTGTCATTTTCCAAGATGGCAATCCAACACGAAGCTTACAACAATTTATAGCATACAGAAGATTACATGCTGTCCTTATATAACATGCAACCAGTAATTCCAGGTCTCATGGTATAACAAGTGTTGCACAATCCAATACATAACCTTAGGTAAGTGGAGTGCATTAGCATTTTTTGTAATGTACAATTCAGAACACAGGAGAATACTTCTAGGGCATCATAGGGGAGGGTGCATCTGGCTCACAATCTTGAGAAGGCCTATGCAAAAGCCAGGCAGAACGGCACTACTCATCATTGGAAGCAGGGACCATTCCAAAGGACCTGTAAGCACATTTGCAGTACAGCGCCCCACCACCTTGAACTTCTCCAAAGTACTTATGGAGTAAAAAGTGCTCAAGTATACAGAAAAGTCCTGTGCATGGAGCTTGTACGGGTCCCTAGTACCGGCTGTGTGCGGTCATACACAGATATTCTCCCCTTACCATACAGCATCTGATGCAGCATACCATATCACATATATACCGAACCTCCATGTGTAATCACATGCTGGTGCAATATAGTGCTCACACCCCTCTAATCGCAGTCCAAATAAATGGCAGTCATATATTCACATCCAAGCTACTGATCTATACTGTAATCCAACAATTGTGTCCCAGCAGCAAATTAATGTGTACATTTGGCTACATTCACACTATGTTCTAAGCCGTTCTCTGTTGTGCCTGAGAGCTCCGACCTTACCGGGGTGCCCGGTTACCAGAGAACATTGCCCCTATAGCTCCAACTGCCTTAAAACAACAAAACCAGCAGTACTTATCCCTTCTTGGCCGCGGGGAACCAGCACTGTTGCCCCGCCACCCCCTCGGTGCTTGGTGTGGAAAATGTCAGCGGAAACCACCTGTAGCCAACCAGAATCTGTAGCATCACCACCCGTTCTCCGGCCTCAAGGCTCACATCCTGATGCTAGGAGCCAAGACCAGTGGGTGATCGTGGCATACTGCTCCCATTGATTTTAATGAAGCCTCACAGACATCTGCTCGAATGTGGCGTTTTCGAGCATTGTCTGCTCTATTCTTCCGCATTTATCGCACCTTTTCACCCATCACAATGGCCGCAGCCGCTAAAAACACAAGTAAAAATCGCGGAAGTACACCACAATCAAAATTGATGCATTTTGCCTAGCGCACGTGTGAGAGCGGCCTTAGCGGTAACATCTGTGTTCATGCAGTCGTTTAGACGACTATCGTCCCATGTAAAGGGGCCATAAAGGCACAATCCACATGAGAGTGCAATTTCGTTTTGTGAAAACTTGGCTGCTTTCCATACGTTTTTCCCACTCATGAAAAATGCTAATTCTTTATTGCTTCCCTTTTTTCCCCACCATGTGGTCCTCATTGTCACCTGTGTAAAAAAAAAAAAAAAGAAACACACAGTGCACTTGCATGAAAATGGCATATGAGTGCAATGTGGTTTCTATAATGCTCCATAGAAAATTAAGGGGCGATTCATATAAAAAAATAAAAAAGAACATGCAGCTATTTTTCTAACTCAGATTATTGGTCATGGAGAAAAAAAAAAATCACTTGTGCGAATTAACCCATTCAGCGAATGGGTCCTTTTCCCATACGAGTTCTGTCTATCTCGGAATCAGACAGAATGCAGTATTTCAATATGAAGCCTTTCAAGGGCTGTTCTGAAACGCGGAGGAATAGAGCATGATGCTTTGCTTTTTTTATTAAATAAGCTACAAAAACCACCATAAAACTGTGAAGGAAGAACATTATTTACATGAAACTACATTGTAGGACGTGGTATATCCATACACAGTATGGCGGTTTACACATTGCAATTAAATGCACTGTCACACAGGAAACCAATTATAACCATATAGTGTAATTTCATAAAAGTGTGAAATTATGAACAAGTGCAACAATAGAAAAACATGTCGAGCACGCTCCATTCCTAGAGCCTGTGTCTTAAATGGCCGCGACGTCCTATTGTTGAGGGCACTTGTTCTAAGACATAGATGCCTTTGTGATCTATAGAAAGTGTGGAATGCAAGTCTATACTTTGGTCGTTTCAGTTTGCCTTGTTTACAATGAAGTCAAAGTTATACATACACTAATCTCCAAAATCGGGGCATTGAGGAGGAAGACCGTGAAATCAGCAGGGTTATTTTTGGCTGCTAGTCATGCTTACAGAGATTAGCAGTTTGTTTTGTGCAAGTCTAATAGTTTGCACATGATGTTTTTATTTCTGCTAGCTTTCAGTAGCCAAATGTACCAACTTAAATGTAGATACAGTAAACTACAACAACAAACAACTCTCTGTGCACCGACATTGTAATTACAGCAACACGACAAACTAGAAATGATTGCCTATGTGTCGGTCTGCCATGGCTTCTACCCGAAGCATCACCTTTCTAGGCAGCTGCTAGAGAAGGCAAGGTTGTCACATTTCGGTTGTCCATTATTCACACGGGGGAATTCCGCCTTGGATGTAGGTGCAGATCCTGTGCCAAAACTGCTCCAAGTTTGGGTCAGTAAACCCACAGTTGGGCCAGGACCCCGGTTCTGCAATATGCATGTGTGAAACTGGCCTTAGACTAGTGTGTCAGAAATGGCTTGAGCCTCGAAGGTTTGTGGACTTGTCCTTCTTGATTTTGAGGAATCTCATCCACAAACTGCGTGGGGAGGTGGGGGGGAACTAAAGTGTAAGTTGACATTTGGTGTGCACTTTAAATCTGAACATGACAATTAATACTGCAGACATTCATTGTAGATTTCACCTAAAGGGCTGAAATCAACGACAAATCCATAAGCAACACGTTTGCCACAGATTGCTGGATGCGCCACCGACAACCGCTTTCCCAATTATAAAAACTGTGGACAAAAATATAAGCACATTTTAGGTAAACCACGTGGCCATTAACAGCTAATGAGCACTAAGGCTCCACACGGGCGAGAAAATCGCAGGACGTTCACCAGCGATAAAAAAAAGCAGAATATGAAACCAATGACGTACAATGGTTTCCTTCCCATCTGCAATGTTTTCACTGATGCGATGTTGAGAGGGATAAAAAATTGTGGCATACTCTATCTTTCTGCGATGTACCCTTTTTTTTTTTTTTAACCTCCCATGTATCCCTATGGAGGCTTCTTTTTATCGAATTACGCCGCTATAAGTGTGATGCGATTTTAACATTAAAGTCCGATTGACTTATGCGATAAAAAAAATTGTGCAAACTTATTGCGCAGTTTTATCGCGGGCGGCAGCGATGCAAGATTACTCCGTGATTTTGTAGCCTGCGTGAAACAGGCCTTAGTCCTATATACTTTCTCTCCTTTTGTAATCATCAATTGCCAATGTAGCAAGTCCCATAAGCATACATATGTTTCAAATTATGCAATTGATCCCTATCAAAAAATTAGATGCACTGGCAAAGCCAAAAGGAGCATACACCATACAAAACAGCATTACAAGTAATGGTACGTCTGTATATCCTACCAAAACCCCAAGGTAACCTGCAGACTGTTGGTAAAATATTTAAGCTTTTGCATTACTATACACACTATATATATATACACACATATATATTAGTGTGTTAATAAAAAAAAAAAAAAAAGAAACTGGAATACTGACAACACAGGCATTGTCAGACTGGTTTATAATCAGAGCGCCTGCACCAGCACATCAGAGGAGTTCATCTCAGGTCAGAGGGAGAAACAGGGGAGGAAGCAGAGACGATCCTCGTGTTGGAACACTGCTGCGCCACCTCTACTTCTACATAACAGCCAATCACAGCGCACCATGTCAGATGCTTAGAAAACAAAGTTGTCATACTGCAATTTTCAAAGGCGAGCTTCTCTCAAGATTTCCTAGCCAAGCGCATCCACTTCTGCTGGCAGAAGGCGTCCGTGTAACACGTACACTGGGCCATCATAAAAAGACGGTGGTGTACCCTAAGGCCCCTTAGGTATGTCAGTAAGGGGTTAACTTTATGGAGCGAAGGGAAAAAACGATGCCTTGTTTCCTTCGTTCTTGGGATCAGTGGAGGTCTCAGAGGTCAGAATCCCAACCATGGAAACTATAAGGCTGATTTATGTAGGGCGCAATTTCTGTACGGACCCTCTGCAGTGAAATTCCGCGGTATTTAGAGCTGCAGCAAAGCGGACGAGATTTTGAAAATGTCGTCCACATGCTGTAGAAAAACCTGCACAAAACCCGTGCGGAAACTTTGTTGCGGCGTTGAATTCAAATCCGCGACATATCAATTGTATCACCGGTTCCGCTGCGGAACTCACCCCTTCTGCACAGGATACATAAATAGGAGGTATGATGAATTGGTAGCAAAACCTCAGTCTTCTGTTTCTGCTCTTGAAGGGTCTGTCCAGAATTAGACGAAAATAGTTTTTTTCTTCCAAAAGCAGCTCCGCACTTCCAATGCAGTTGAACTACAACACCATGAATCCACGGGCAGGTGTGGCGCCGTTTTTGAAACAAAGCAAACGTGTTTGTATAATCGGGCACAACCCCTTTAATAATAGTTATGCCAATGGTACTAAAGCAAAGGCTTCAAACTTTCCTATGTTATTACTGATAACTGTAATGACTAACATTTTTTTCTAGCTATTATGCAAGAAAATGCTCAGACCTTGATGAAGATGGCGACTTGCAAAGTTTAGAACTTTTTTTTCCACATTGACATCCTTCTAAATATCTTTAAATGTTTGTCACATTTCACAAAAAAAATTACAATAGCAATGTGGCCAGTTCAGGGGTGGATCATACCCACTGCCCACAGTCTTGGAGAAGTGCTTACCTGATAAAGTAACTTCTAATATGTTTATGTATTTTCTTATTATATTGACTAGGGACATGTAGTAAAAGAGCCCCTTGAGCATACTGCTGACACTCTAGCATCTGGGGACAGCCAGCACCACCTGGATTCTTTTTACTAATTGGCTGAAGCAACTGCGCCATGAAGATGCACTCAACCTGTAATATAGGTAGGCAGATACAATGAGGGGGAAATAATAGTACCGAGGCTTCCTACAGAGGTCATAGATGCATTAGGCCTCCTTCCCACGAACGGATTTCCGCCGCGTAATTCGCGGCGAAAATCCGCTGCGTTGCACGCAGCTATTAGGTTCTATTGAACCTAATAGCTCCATGCTCACGATGCGTAATTCCACCGCGGAATTACGCACCGCGATTTCTCCCGTCCTCACCCGCAGCATGCTCTATTTTCTGCGGGTGAGGACGGGCTGTACGCACTGACGGCTTCCATTGCAGTCAATGGAAGCCGTCCATTCACGCTATCTCCCGCTGTAACCAGCGGGAGATAGCGTGAAAAAACGCTTTCCCGCCCACCGCCGAGCGTCATATGACGCCAAATGACGCGGTCCGGCCGCGTCACGTGACACGGCTGGTGACGCGAGAGCGGTGGGCGGTGACGAGCGGTGACGCGGCGGTGGTGGGCGGGGAAGCGATTTCACGCTATCTCCCGCAGGTAAGTATAGGGGCTCTGGGGGGCGCCGTGACGGGCTTCACAGCGTAATATTACGCTGCGGAGCCCGTCACGCTCGTGGGAAGGAGGCCTTAGGGCTCATTCACATCTGCGCTTCCCCCCCCCCCCCCCCATCAGCTGTTCCATCTGAGAAGCAGCCAAAAAAAAGTAAAGCTGGGTTCACACAGGACGGAATTCCGCCCACAGCTCCTAATCGCAGGATTAGCCAGCCAAGTGGACGAGATTTTGCAAAAATCTCATCCACATGCTGCGGCCAAGCTGAGCGGAAATGGACATGCAATGTGGAATTCAATTTCGCAGCATGCCAATTCTTTTCTGGTTTCCACAGCATCCCCCCTCCTCTCAATGGGGAGAGAAAGACGCAGCGGAATGCAGATGGTGAAACTGCTCCAAAACCCGCGGTTAAAGGCCACAGGTTTTGAAGCTGCGCTTTTCCAGAGGAAATCTCGGTGCGGCCATTCTGTGAGAATTCCGCTGAAATTCGGTCTTTGTGACCCCAGCCTAACACTTCCATTTACATCCCCATTGATTTCCATTTTTTTAAATGGAAACAATAGCGCAGACTGCTGTGGAAATCAATGGAAATCAACTGGAAAGGAGGATTACATTATAATCAATGGGTGACGTAACTGAATGGAATATTTTCCATTTGGTTCTACTTTTGATATCAGTATAATGGATCCATTTTTAAATGAGCATGCGAAGAAAGTTAGAAAGATAAGAAAATACAAAAAATGGTTCCATTAAAAATGGCTGTGAATACGGAAAAAATGGAAACTAAATGGAATCTGTTTTGCTATCAGTTTCAGAATCAGTTAAAAATGGCAGGTAAAACGCTGATGTGAACAGGTGGGAGTTCCACCTGCAATTACAAGCACCAGCCACTACATGGGGCAGAGCGGCAGCTTCCACTGACCCCGATGTATGCCGGCAAGGACAGCGGGCGCTGCCTGAAGAACTCCTTTAAGCCCACCACACAGAGATCAGACCTTTTACAATGACCATACGATGCAGTGTTTGTATGAGGAGTCAGATACCAATGCAGAGTAAGACTTCCACCTTGGCCTGAAGGACAAGTGAAACAATGACTGTGCATTCTAAATCTGATGCGAAGGACACAACAAAGTTGTTCTGCAGGCTATGGACTTAAGAAAACATGACCCGGGCTACGTTCGCATGTGGTGGATTTGCTGTGGATTTTCCACAGTGAAAAAAACAAAGCAAATTTGCACCACTTTTTCTGGATCCACATCAAATTTACCCCTTAACCTAAAAAAGGGAAAATCTACTCCAAATCTGCACAAAAAGGTGCCGACTTTGACATAATGAATCTGCTCCAAAATCGGAGGATTCTTTTCTAATGTGGAAAATGCGTAGCAAATCTTTCAAGCGCGAGTATACACGGACTGCGCATTCAGATGGCAAACCAAGCCGATAACTGCAGCAAGTTGTGCCAAAACTCAACTGCAATTTTCGGAGTGCGGTTTTTACCACACCCCAAACGGAAAGAAAAAAACTAAAAACTTTCCATCCATTTGACTGGGGTTAGTTTGGCGTCAACCACACTGAGTTTTGCAAGCCCCATTCAAATGAATAGAGCAGTCATAGAGGTTTCTCGAACAAATGTGCAACATGTAAATTCTTTTTTACATGAATACCTTAGGAAATGTGCACAGCCAAAGCATCCACAGCAAGTCAGTCACTACGCTGCATGCAGAGCCACCAGACACCAGTTATCCAGTTTGCACGGTGATGCACCTGCGGGTTGGGTATGAAGCGGGCTTCACTCATTTGAAATAAGTGACACCACAAGCCGCCATGATCTGACTTCTTGTTACAATCACAGCTGTTTGACAACTTCAGTTATTCCTGATCACAGGATATAGGCCAGCAGTTGACTTGCCATCAGCCCACAGTGATGCAATTGCAGGGTGCCAACTGTTGCAGTGGTAGCACCAGGCCCAGCGAAGGCTCCTAGGCCTGCCATGTATTTAACCAAAAGCCAAATAGGTAAATGTTAAAAATACAATATACTGCAGTACTGAAGTATTTTAGTATATTGTACAAGAGATTAAACAATGGAAAATTCCGATATAACAAATTTAAAATTTTTTTTAAAAAATGTTTAAAAAAACCTTTTCCCATAATCTAAACAATAAAAAAACACCGTCACATTATTTATCCCAGAGTCAAAATTAAAATTTTTTTCAGTCACCCCAATTGTCAATAAAAATTAAATAAAAAGTAATTAAAAAGTCACATTTAGCAAAAAATGCTAACAGTTTTTATTGCTATAATTTTTGGCTAAATGTGACTTTTAATTAAATTTTTATTGACAATTGGGCTGACTAAATTAAACTTTGTAATACGGTATATAATGCCTCTACGTCCACTTTTTAGACTCTTCCTTTCCCCCAATCTAGGCTATGGATACTGTTTTTCAGTGAGTTCAGGGTTCTGAGCAGTAATGTGCACAGGAGACCGTGATGTCAGAAATACCATTATTCAATATACACAAATAACTGCTTATTCTGAAAATTCACCTGGAATGATACATATAGGGTCTAATGATGATCACGGTGTATGTGATAGGTTTGCGTGATAACCGTCAGCACACAGGCATGTAAACAATGTCGCAGGGGACCCAGACGATCGTGTCTAGTACTGATTGCAGGTTAGCGATGCACCTTAGCAAAGCCAAACACCGGGCTTGTTGCAACTAGGACATCTAAACGGATGCCCCAATTTGAAGGGGTGCCAACGTGACAGACCGTTTTTAAAACTGCCTTGTTGCACGTTGCAGCACCGAATGCAGAAGCATGCCACTCAATAGTTTCTGCAAGTTAAAATACTTAATTCTGCTTATATTCGATTAGTCGGGGCAAATCTAGAATGGGAGCACTAGAAAAGGGGCTATTTTACAGTGAGCACCGAAGTGCAAGCTTATCAGAGTGTGAAAGCCAATTGTAAATAATCTTTTGTATTCGTTAGAACATTTTCTAATTTATGTATAAATACAGAATGCACAATGGGCAGCAATGCAATATAATTAGATCAGATGCCAAAGCAACATAAAAACACTCCAAAGAACACCTTTACCCAAATGACATTTCTTTATGAAAGGAAAACAAGCAAGGCCCCTTTGTACTCCAGCAGAATAGTCTCATGTGGTTTCCTTTAACAAACTTAAGGCTTTGCAACTGTTCCCTTGACGAAGAATAGTGTCAAATACTTTTCTATAGCAATACCCAAAATCCCCGTTGCCCGAGTTCCTCAGTGATAACATCCAGACACAGAAGTCTTACCACTTCCAGTAGACTTTGCGCCATTAACAGTCTTTAGAGGGGTTTTCCCACAACTTAAGCCCCATTTACACTCAACAATAGAGATGAGCGAACGTACTCGGTAAGGCCGATTTCGCAATCGAGCACCGCGATTTTCGAGTACTTCACTACTCGGGTGAAAAGATTCGGGGGTCGCTGGGGGGCTGGGCGTGGTGTGGTGGGGCAGGGGGTAGCAGCGCGGAACAGGTGGGAGCTCTCTCTCTCCCCCTCTCCAACCCCCTGCTCAACCACAGCGCCCCCCGAATCTTTTTCCCCGAGTAGTGAAGTACTCGAAAATCGCGGTGCTCGATTGCGAAATCGGCCTTACCGAGTACGTTCGCTCATCTCTACTCAACCATTATTGCTCATAATTTGTTCAAACAATGGCTTTTGAGCGATAATTTTTGCCTGTAAACGCTTCTGTCTTTCACTCTTTGTCTGAACAATGATTTTTAGTTGAGCATAAAATCCATCGCTCAGTCAAAGAGATAGCAGTGATCGCACGCTGTGTTCTCCATGGGAGCAGCTGATTACATTGTATTCAGCTGACAGCCCGCGGAAGCCCATAGGAAGACAATGCAGCTGAGTGCAAAGTCCAGACCACATGCTGGGATTTGTAAACAGCTGCTGGATGCTCATTTACACGCAAAAGAAGGTAATAACCTGCTAATGGACATTTGTGTCCATTAGCAGTTTATGCAAAACGATTGCTAGAATTGTCAATCTTTCAATCATTTGAAAGATTGTCTTTGCGTGTAAATGAGCCTTAACACTGCCTCACAACCGTTGCTTCCCAGTTCTGGCTGACCGTGACATGAGACTACTGCAATCAATTACTGGCTATAGGTGGTCACTGCTGTGACCAGTGATTGGCTTTAGCAGTGAAATGACGGACAGGGACATCACCGATTGTGTCCAGTAAACCTTCCAGGGGCTTGTACATTAGAGACTTACGGGACACCATCAGTGGCTTTCCGGGGTCAGGCCTTCGGTTAGCTGCAGTGGTCACATGGGTAAATATTGGAGCGCAGTAAGCGACGGCAGGGAAGCATTGTGGCAGGACGAGAGTATTGGAGGAACTTTTATCTACACTTCATACCCCCACTGCTATAAATGCCCCCTACTGCCAGCAATAACTCAAGCAACATCTTTAAGTTGTAGGAAAACCGCTCACCACACTGAAAAAAATGCAGATTTAAATTCTTAGCATGTCGATTTATGCTGCAGATTTTTACTGTATATTACATCCTGTGCAATGCAAAGAGTGACACCTGCAGTACCTCTGCACCTCTTCAGAAAAAAACCCAAAACACACACTATACGGTGCAGCTTTTACTGTTACGTAAAATTCACAGCAGATATGACAAGTGCCTGCACCCTAATCATAACATGCCTGCTGGAAAGCCAAAAGTGACAGAACACAGTGAGGCTTAGCAGAGCAAAAATTGATTAATTTTTTTTTTTTTTTATAATATAGATAATAACATATACAAGTAAAAAAAAAATTTGAAAAATGTAAAAAAACCAAATAGGTCATTTTCTGATGACATGCCACTTTAAATTATGGGAGTGTAATATTACCACCCTATACCCAGGATGGCTTAATGGTATATTTGGGAATCCGACAGCCAGGACCCCCACCAGTCAGCAAGAGCCAAACAGCACAACTTCCTACACGGTGCAGCGACCTGGAATGTTAATACAAGCTTTGTCCCATTTGAGTGAGCTGTGCCATTTGCAGCTCACAGTCCAGTGTGAGGACAGGTGCCAAATATTATACTTCTAGAAAACCCCTTTAAGATCTGAAATGATGGAAAAGCTAACAATTCCATTCTCACAATCCATACGTTGTCCTCTCCGGTTCTGTTTGCTAAGAGGTGATCAAACTGAAGCGCTTTCCCGTTTCTGGATTCTACTGCGTTTTTAGTCGCAGCCACAATAGTGAGGATCTTCCAGTCCTGTAGGGCATACAGGGATTAGGGGTGGAAGCACAAATGCCATTGAGGACAATAGAAGCCTGGGGTGGGCAATCCGCTGCTAGGTGTAACAGCAGGCTGACTGCTTATCACACTCTCACAGACAGATACACAAGTAGGCTTGTTACATTGTCAGTGACACAGCAAAGACCAGATCTAGCGAGAGGTCCAAGTATTAGGAAAACATGGCTACTTACTATCAACATCCGTGTGACATGTGTCTGCGTCTCTGGTATTGCAGCTCAGTTGAAATGAAGTGAATTGGGCAGAGCTGCAATACAACTCACAGCCAGGGGACAGAGGTGGTGCTTTTTTGGAAGAAAGCAGTAATTGTTCCACTTCTGAGCCCCTTGTAAGGCTGAATTCACTCCGGCAGTACAGGGAACAGTTGGACACATCGTTTCTCTTTCCCCTACCCCTGATGTTGGTTTATAAACTGCACCAAAAGCTGCGTATGCAACTCCAGCATATATCCAGGGAAACGCTTTACATACGGTTCTTGGCTCAGACTCCTTGCATTGGACTGCACAGACTATTACAGAGCAGGCGATCTTGCATTGCTTGTAGGGTTAAGGTGCTTTTAGATGGAATGAGCAAAAGTGAACGATAATTATTAAGTGTAAACGCGCGCCAACGACGGGATGACGAAAAGTACTATTTCACTTTTCACTCATCCTTTTTTTAAACGCAGGCATAAAAATCCTTATTCGCTTATTGTTCGGTCGTTCTCATTCACTTAATACAGGCAGTGTGAATAAGTGGTGTCCATCTGACTAGTGACAGTGAGGGGTTTCATTCTGGGGTTGCTTCTCCATGCAGTTCTCTGCACTCCTGATGGAACCCCGAGACGGAATCCCACTGTATGAAGACAACCCAAGTGTACCTTTACATGGAGTCATTATTCTTCATAGTCGCTCAAAACAGTCGCTGAAGTGTATGAATAATAGTTGTCTGAAAGCCATTACCTGGAGAGTTTATGTCCTTTGTAGGGGGTCTCTCCATGCAATAGTTTTCAGTGCTGTACTGAAAAAGCTGCGCTAAACGCTGTACAAAAACGCCTGTGTGAGGGAGGCCTTCTGGGGCTCTTGTCTAAACAAACCAGTAGTTCTCGATACAGGACACCGATGGGTTCCTGCAGGAGTCATTATGTGCCACAGATCACAATGGTTGTCCTGTAGAGACCTTCACATACAGCAAGAGGAGCAAAGCAAACTTTCCAGTGGGTACCCCCTTACACAATAGGAAAATGTATAAGTGCCATATTTGGGACAACTTATCACGTATCCTCCCCTCAGCATAAGCAGACCATGCAACACTCTAAAACATGTAAATAGCAATATTTTATTAAAGACCACCTCCAGGGACTTCTTCTAGATTCAGGTACCTATAAACTCCTCCAGTTTAAGGGGTTGTCCCGCGAAAGCAAGTGGGGTTATACACTTCTGTATGGCCATATTAATGCACTTCCTAATGTACATTGTGCATTAATTATGAGCCATACAGAAGTTATTCACTTACCTGCTCCGTTGCTAGCGTCCCCGTCGCCATGGTGCTGTCTAATTTCAGCGTCTAATCTCCCGATTAGACTCGCTTGCGCAGTCCGGTCTTCTCCCTTCTGAATGGGGCCGCTCGTGCCGGAGAGCTGCTCCTCGTAGCTCCGCCCCGTCACGTGTGCCGATTCCAGCCAATCAGGAGGCTGGAATTGGCAATGGAACGCACAGAGCCCACGGTGCACCATGGGAGAAGACCTGCGGTCCACCGTGGGTGAAGATCCCGGCGACCATCTTCGCAAGGTAAGTAAGAAGTCACCGGAGCGCAGGGATTCGGGTAAGTACTATGCGTTTTTTGTTTTTTTTTTAAACCCCTGTATCGGGTTTGTCTCGCGCCGAACGGGGGGGGGGGGGGGGGGGGGCTATTGAAAAAAAACAAAAAACGTTTCGGTGCAGGACAACCCCTTTAAGCTAAATGTGCTAAAACATCTTTCACAAATTGTACCCTCAAAATGGGGTCTACCAAATTTATTGCGTTCCGGAGGATCTTTCTTTTTTCCCCATCTATAGTTATTTATTTTTAATGGTCCCCAAGGTCACAGGCGTTAAAAACAGAACACACAAGTGCAATCAAATTTTTTTCCCCTGCACCCATTAACTTAAAATGCAGACTTTTCATCAGGAAATCGGACAAAAATGGGACATGCTACATTTTACTTTTACTTGGACTATTCCAAGTAAGAAAAAGAATTGCCCATATGAATACTTCCATTCAAATCATTATATTCCATTTTTGTGCACTGTTACATTTTTGCAGTTCTCAATTCGTAATCGCCCATGTGAAATACAGCCGAGGGCTTATTTACACGAGCGTACATCGGCCGGCAGATATATGCTTCCATCTAAGCAGTCCCCCCCTTCCCTCAGCGGCTATCTGCCTCTCCCCTCCGGCGTTTGCAATGGCAGTGAGCGGGACCGCATGGATGCCCGATCCTCCGTGCCAGTGTAGGTTTATGGGATGTTGTAGGAGCTATATGATAGATTACTGAGCTGTACCATTAGCTGCAATGCCTGTGACGTCCTGGGAACAAGCTGGGGCAGCCTAATCACACCTGATGTCAGAGGGAAGACCCGAAGCAGCAGCTCACGGACACAGCTGGAGTGGGGAGAGGTGAGTATATCACTATTTGCTAGGTTACTGCATAAAGAACAGGTTGTACAGAGAAGCTACAACTAAGACAGCCCCTTTAAGGCATTGGATAACAAAAGTGTATACGTTAAGCATAAGGAAACATGCAGCCAGAGATACTGTTTTTACATTAGTCAATGGAAAATGTATATTGTAGTGTGGTGTGCTATGCTTTTCTCTCTCACAAAAAATGTCCACAAACATAAAAGGGAAGTCAAATGTAGTCAAAAGCATGCACTTTCATACTGCATTTCACCGATCATGGCTAATGGGTGCATCAGGCAATAGGTTTTAAGGTTTTTGTTTTAAATTAAAATGTATACACTTGGCAAATGATAAAATCCTGATGTGAACGATCCTTAAAACTCCTTTCACAGTTGAAGAGAAGAAAATAATTAGAAGTTTACATATACTTCAGTTCACTGATATAGAGTCATATAATTACCAATACTCTAAGCGGAATCTAAATGGAATATCCAGGATTAGAAGGGGGGGGGGGGGGGGGGAGATAAATAAAAGATAAAACAAAACACGAAAACTATCTATTCCGCTCCTCTCTAATTGAGAGAGTTTCCCCAAAGTTTTTTTTTTTAATGCGATATTGTGCGATTCAGGGGTTCTATCACAGCGCTGTTAGCAGCAGTGATAGAATCCCTTGGCGGAATCTACCCAACAGCATCACTTCTGTCCATGCACCATGTCTGAGCTAGTATCCAGTCCCCCATTCACGCCACTTAATTTATGCAATCTTCCTGTCTAAAGTAACCTGTCAGCTCGAACTTGGTGTCCAAACTGTAGGCATCATATTACAGAGCAGGAGGAGCTGAGAGGACTGATATATAGTTTGATGGGAAAATATTCAGTATAAATTTGTATTTTATTCATTTATATCTCTTGTCATTCTAAAGGCTCATTTACACGCAAAGATACTCGTTCAAAAGATAGGTTTTGAGCGATTGTTTTGCATAAACTGCTAATGGACACTAATGTCCATTAGCAGCTGATCACCTTTATTTGTATGTAAATGAGCCTCTGGGACCCATATGCAGAGAACAGCAGGTGGTCTGTTCTCCATTTAATCCTTTGTTCTGCCTCAGGGCTGCAAGCTGAAAACAATGTAATCAGCCCTTCCATGGAGAATACAGCACCATGGACAGCAAACACAGCATGCGGTCTGTGTTATTTTCTCTCTGCCTGAACAATGGATTTTATGCTCACCTAAAAACCATCATTCAACCGAATAGTGAAAGATGGCAGCTAGAGATGAGCGAACGTGCTCGGCCCCGCCCCTTTTTCGCCCGAATACCGCGATTTTCGAGTACTTCCGTACTCGGGCGAAAAAATTCGGGGGGCGCCGTGGCGGCGCGGGGGGTTGCAGCGGGGAGTGGGGGGGGGGGGGAGAGGGAGAGAGAGAGGGCTCCCCCCTGTTCCCCGCTGCTCCCCCAGCACCGCCGCGCCTCTCCCCGCCCCCCAAATCTTTACGCGCGAGTACTGAAGTACTCGAAAATGGCGGTACTCGGGTGCGTAAGTACTCATTACGAGTACGTTCGCTCATCTCTAATGGCAGCATTTACATGCAACGATTATCGCTCAATGATGGCTTTTGAGCGCTAATCGTTGCGTGTAAATGGGCCTGAAGCTGAACAGTCCAAGCGGTGGACTTATCATTGACAATCGGTGTACGACTGAACCTACAAATGGTAGCTGTCAATCACTGATAGCTCCGCCCATTGGACGGTTTAGCTCAGAATGAGTAGAGATATAAACAAATTAAATACAAGTTCTACTGAATCTTTCCCCATAAAACTATACATCACTCTGCTCAGCTCCTCCCGCTCTATAACTTGATGCCAGCAGTTTGGATAGAGTGTTCCAGTTGACAGACTCCCTCTTATGAGTAAAGTTCTCCTTTAACAGTCTTCTGGCCAATTATATCTCCTACACCGTCCTGAAATTCAAAATAAAAGATTAAGAATTAAAAATAAAAATCTTGTTTCTGTCTCAAACAGCAACTCTGGCAGAGACAGGGTTAAAATAACTTTTAATGGAGGAGTATAACGATTGGCAGGGTACAGGTACTGGTTTCTGCCTAAAAAGGTGTAACGGAGCTTCAGATATTAGTATTTTTGTTCTTAAAGTTTCATTTATTTGCAGCAAGGTCAAATGCAACAAAGTAACCGCGGCGCCTCCACCAATCCGTGCGAGTTCTTAAAATAGGATTTTTATGTACAAAAATTAGCTAAATATAACACCTCGGCCCGGCTTTTATTTGTGCATCATGGATTACACAGCAGCTGTGTGTTTCCTTTACCCCATCCCTCACCTGAGTTTGTGTTTCAACACTTAACGCTACACAGAACAAAAGGGACCACACAAGTAAATAAAACCTGAGGCGATTATGTGCGTATGCTGCCAGCCACCGAGGATGAATCACAGATAGAAACCTGAACTCTAGCTGCATACGTACCTAACGATGTAATATGAGGAACATATCCTCTCCCTAGAAAAATGGAACCGACTTCGGTTGCCCTCGTCGAACAATCAACTCTTTCGCTGCTCATGGGAGAAGCGTCAATTTTCCCCACGTTGTCATCAACATTGTTACAAACTAATGAACAAGGATCCGGGAAACCCCTCCTGCGTGTACTCTGAAGTATGACTAAAAGCAAACCCTTACTATGTGGCAACTTGGATCCCGGGAAGAACGCATTACCAGGTCTCTCTTACTCAACCGTCCTTCATCTAAACTGGAACTGATGCTAAATTTACTCTTCACTGAAGCACAAAATCCCGTGATGACATACCAATTAAAAGTTTATTTAATGTGTCAGATTAAGAAGATGCAGCAGACATTATTGGACTGGAGACCTTCACGGTGTCAGCAAAATGTATGGTCTATGCACAAAAAATACATACATATCAATACCACACAAGCAATCAAAAAGTACAAATCATGGTAAGCGATACAATGAAGCAATTTATTGGGACATGTAAAGGTTTATCCTCAGATCCTGCTTATAAAGGGAATATGGCCAGCTAGTCCTACAGAGTAGAGAATGCGAAGGTCTTCCTGGGACAACTATAGAATCCAGATAGTGGATCTGCCCGTTGGTCATATGACAAGCCAATCAATGGGGGTATCCTGTACGGTAAGTAGCGAGGTATGTGAAGTGCTGCCGTCTCAAGTTAGCGGTCATTCAAATCGGTAAGGACAGGGATGTAGAAGCATGTGAAGGAACGCAAGGAGATCTGGCATGGCTTTACTGGTTGGAATTAAAATTTCCATAGATGGAAATTTAGTCCTCTCTACTAATATCCAACACGAATCCGTTTTGAGGCCTGCGCCTCTTCAGAGACATGGAGGGTAGGTACGGTGGCTCTCGCCAAGAGAGCATGGCATCACCCCCAGGCCTTGAAACACGTCCGTGCTGAAAATCAATTGAGGAATATACACTTTTCAAGCGATCAAGTTTTGATTCCGACAAAGTGAACTTCGGCCAGATCTCATGTTTTTCCTCTGACTGCCTTTACATGATATAAAGGGAATGTGTCATCTGAAAAGGACTGCTTTATGGACATTTTTATGTTAATCTTATATTAAAGGGTGTTGTCTTTGACTTCTAAAAATTTCTTTTATACAGTTTTTAGCTCCCTAGTAAATATTGAAAAGATGACTCACTTAAGTGACCTGATGCTCCAGTTATGTGCATAGTTTATGTAACCGCTGCCGACAATCACTTGGCTCAGTGGTCATGTGCTCTTCAAGCAAACATGACTACGGTGCCAGTGATTGGCTGCAGTGGTCATGTGAATGAAATAGATTTATAAACTCCATTTTCCATGGTGTCTGAAAATCTGCCTACGTGCATGAGATAGAGTATACAGTATGTGATTGATAGTCTGATTAGTTTGAGCAGTTCAAGACATTTCAAGCTAAACTATAAGACACTAGTCAGTCTGGCTCAGTTATAAGAACCCTCAAAAACGGGGTTTCTTGATTTATGTATGAAAAATCTGAATGGCAAAGCCAGTAAGGGCTCGTTCACGTCAGCATCGGAGGTTCCGTTCAGATCCTCAGTCGCTGATTTCCGCTAGCAAGCAAAACGAAATCATGCCGCAAGTGGTGCCATCTGGTCCTGTATGTTCCGGCACAATTCCGGACTCCGAGCTGGAAATAAAACAGACCCAGTTATTGTCAATAGTTGTCCCATTTGGTGCCGTTCAGTTCCATCATAAGGAGTCGTCGTTCTGGCCAAGAGGTTTCGTTTTCTTGCTACCCGAACGGAGCAGGAAAACAAACCTCCAAGGTCGGGAAGGGTATCATCTCTCCTAAGGGAGAGCACATAGAAGGTGAGTGGGGAGACTTATAAGGCCATGCATGCTCCTCCGGGAAATATATGCAAACGAGGAAGATGGAATAGTACCTCTGCAGCGCCACCTGTTGGATGGCAGCAATCCTGCAAATCAATGTCCGACCCTTTATACAGGTCTTTATAACAATAATTGGGAATACTGTTCAGAAAGAAAGAAAACTGTCCATAACTCAAGGCTGATAAAGACGACACAAACAGGGATGACGGGATCAGAAATGGTGGCAGGAGTGTGCATGTAATCCAAGCATTCAGCTGCCATGGACACATGAATAGGTGACAAGAAAGAATCTTCAGCGAGTTAATAATCTCCTAGCACATACTATCCCTTATGAGGGAACTGGTGAAGCAGTTCCACCACGGTAATTGCTGTAATGATCAACAAGGACAAAAACACTACAATGTGTAACCAAGTTCCTCGTACTTCACTTTTTTGTTTTCAGATGTAGCATGTTGCTATGGGATCATTGCTGTGCCGACATGTCAGAGCCGTCGTCCTGAAACACTCACAAATGTGATTGGCCATCAGACAAGGTAGAATTACCATATAGTTTCCTACAAACCAACGCTCACGTTGTACCACTCGGTCGACTTTCTTTTTAAAACTCAAGGTTCGCCATGCACTAACATAAGCAAGTTTACTGATTGTAATGTTTTGCAGATATATATTATTCTTGATATTACACTATTGTCCATTAAAAATTGGAAAAAACTAAATGTTTTGCAGGTACCTTTAATGCTATATTCTTGTATGTGGTTTAACAACTGTGTTAGGCCGGCTGCACACGGGCGGATTTGCATTGCATATTCCAGAGCGGGCGTCCACCTCCATATTTTGCAGCAAATCTAGCCCATTGCATGCTATGACAATACACGATTTCCTGCCCACGAGCGGAAATAGATTGCGATTTTATGCGGGATATGCACAGCCAGCTTCCGTTGAAGCCAATAGAAGCTGTCCAGTCCGCGCATGCGTGACGGAGTGCCAGCGGGCACATCCGCAGCAGTCACAGAAGACGCTGGACAGGTAACGCAGGGGCACGGGGTCGAACTCAGCTGCGGCTCCAACCCGCCTGTGTGCAGGCGGCCTTAATGTTGCCTGGTGTAAAGTCACAGGCATTCGTATAACAACAACTTGATGACAAATTTTTGTCTCTCTTGGAAACTACTAAAAAAGATGACAGTAAAGTCCACAAACTGCATTCATTCCAACGCTAACAATGTGCTTTAGGGACTATTCTGAATGACTCCTTAAACAATAGTTGTCCAGCGTACAGCGGTTCACGTGAGGATGGTATTAGCTCCATCAAGTGGATGCATTTATTCTAAAAATGTATTGTTTGATTAGCCCACCAACTAATTGCTCAAACATATGGTAGGTCAAAAGTATATACTTTGGACTAGGTTTGATCTACCAAAAAAAATAAATAAATAAAATAATAGATGTCTGGAAATTTTTTACTACATTACAGTCATTGGAAAACACATGCAAAAGTATGCACATGGGTAACATATATATTTGTTGTTAATAAAGGTCTTAAAAAGGGGGGGGGGGGGGGGGGGGAGTATAGTGAAACACATGTTTTTTTTAAATGTAAAAATGGACACAAACCTATACAAACGTATATTTAGCCATTTAACATCCATGTTTTAAAAACATACGGGCATGCCTAAAATGGCACGCATTTGTATACTTTGTCATGAGCATTTACAGTATATGTAAAATGTGCATGAAAGTCCTAATGTAAGGGGACCAGATTATTCCAGGGTCAAAGCGGGACAGAGGGGTGTGGTCAGGGGCGTGGCTTATCACACCCTATGACTTTACCTCCATTGTCATAAAAAGTTCAGGGTTGTTAAAAGACAGGGAGCAAATTCCGCAGCATTTCTGCATCCAAATAACTGTCAAAATCCGTACCACTAGTGAGTATTCTGACTGGAAATCAAGCTGCGTATCTGCAGCGGATTTCATACTATGCAGCGCTCCCCCTCACCTCCTCTGTAGGCTTCTCGCTGTCAGCGCTCTATGGGTTCTGGTTCCCGATGGCCTGCAGTGGCCTCATCAGACCAGAAACTGGAAGCCAGGGAGCGCTGGCAGCGGGAAGTCTTCAGAGGACGTCAGGGGGGAGCGCCGCATTGCATGAAATCAGCTGATTTCCAGCCAAAACCCACACCAATTATATTTAGGGATGTGTTTGTGTCCAGAATTAGCCAATCACATGTAAACTCATGCTAAGTAGTAGTCAGCACACCGCCGCCAGTATTTACAGGGATTCTAAATCACCCTATATAAACTTCAGCTCTTCTAGGAGGAGGTTCCTGACATTTTCTTAGTTGGTCGGTAAAGATCTTACAGCACATCAAAGGGGTCTGATTGTTGGATGGTGTCGGTCAGGAGAAGGAGGCCAAAAATCTCCTAGGAATTACATATACCATGGGGCACAGTGAAGATGGTCATCAACAAGTAGGTTACATTTGGCACATTAACATTCCCAAGAACTCGACGCCCCTCAGAAATTGATGAAAAGCCCAGAAGAAACTTGGTCCAGGAAGATGCCAAGAAGCCTACAGCAACAGTAAAGGAGCCCATTCACAATAAGTGATTACCACAGCTTACCTCCTCCCCCTCCCTGCACAATGACCTTTGCATAGGTCACACAGCATGCCTAGAACACTTTCCATAGAAGCCAGTGGGTCACCTCCTGTCCACTGAGTGGTCCACGGTCACATATATCAAAATGCTTTTAACTGCAGATCTGACTAGATGACAGCCGGCATAGTAATATACAGACAATAGAAAGAAAAAAAATCAATCAAATCAGAAGATAAAAGGAAATAAGAAAAATGGAAAATATCTCCCTACCTGGTTTTAATTAAAAAAAAAATATAGGTGATCCATTCCCTTTGAAATCTTGTTGACCATACCACTATAACGCTGCAAGAAGAGGACATCCAGCGTGTCACGTTCATCATGTGAATATCAGATGTATTCCGCTGCATATATTCAGGATATGGAAATTTCAGGCAATTTCCCATCTAAAATCTCTTTTGGAGAGGGAAAACACCGCACCATCACATGCTAGCTTGTAATAAGTGCTGCAGGCAAGAGGCGCATATACTTGATGGGTAGGCCCTGCCTAAAGAGTCATACGGCTTTACCCAAACTACTAATAAGTAGTCAAATATTTCTCATCCAGATTAAAAACCACACACCAGGAATTTCCCAGTAATGTAAGAGGACCTGGTCGCCCGCTCTACATTGGTCTCTTCTGCCAATATCTATTCAGCCTGGATAAACAAAAGTTAAACAAAGGCAAACATGTTTAACTATTACATACAGAGCTTGTACAAACGCAGAATTACATAATGCATGTCACTGAACTCTCTCCTTCACACATACACAAGGAGGCAAACTGAAAGGAACCACCAACCAGCACTACCCGGTTCATCTCAGGCTACGGAGGGGAAAGGTTTATTTCTGTTGGCCACTTTGTTACTTTTATTCAGAAATCTACACATAATTCATGGCTGTGGCAGCGGTAAGCAGATGGTGCGTACAGTTTGACTCAAGGGTGATTTTGGAAAGGATGACAAAGAGCAGCACCTACTTCCAAAAATATCCAAAGCACCATCTGAAAGTCATCTTTTGCATTGGCGCAATTATGAAATGCATTTTATAGGAACAGGTCTGTCAGGATCGGCACGCCTGCACTTTTTTTTTCTTTAAATGCCCTTTATATTTTTGTTTTAAGTGACCCCATTTGAAGCAAGACTCCAGGCAAAAACTTTCGGGACTTTGTTACAGGGGCTGAGTTGTCGGCCGCACATGCTCGACAGGTCGTACGTAAAATGATCGTTCCTGTGCACAGGAATGATCATTGCTCAGCGCGAAGAAGTGGATCGGGCCGGGGATCATACCGCCCCCTTCACAGTGAACAGGCAGTTATTCATAGATGCACGACTGCCTGTTTACAGTTGACAATAGCATTCAGTTTTTAGGCATGCATAAACTGAACGATGAAGATATGCAAACAAATTATGGTTAGTTGTTTGGTCGATGCATCCATTTAGACTGAACGACAATTGTTCAGATTTTCACTGGATCGCAGGAATCTAAACTATTTTCACGTGTAAAAGGGCCTTCAGGGTGCGTTCATGCTTAACAGATTTGGTGCGGATTTACAGCAGCAAAAAATCTACACCAACATCAGCATCCACTTCTACAAAACCCCTTTACTTATTGCAACTTATTACTAATCTGTCTTCTCTTAACGCAAACTTCTCCTCTATCCTCAGTGCAGCAGCCAGGATCATCTTTCTGCCCACCGATGCCTCTACTCTGTGCCAATCACTGACTGGTTGCTCTTTCACTTTATAAAACAATATGTGTATGACTCTCACCCACAGAACTCTCCACAGTGCTGCACCACCCTATATCTCCTCCCTCCTCTCTGCCTACCACCCCCTGCAGTGAGGAGGCGCTGCCACTCCAATCCCTTTTCAAAAGGGACTGCATGGAAGGCAGAGTGCCAAGCGCTCCAGCATTTCCATCACCCCATTGTAATGAATGGAGCACCAACCTTGCATGGTCCACCGCTGTAGGACAAGAGGTAACCCTGCAGTAACTGGTGGAATGAAACACGGGACCCGCATTCTTGAGATCACCAGGGTCTCAGCGGCAATCTGATCGATAGAAGACAATCTTCTTGCACATTCAGCATAGCAAATCTCCCGCAATATATATCTCCTCATTCAATATTCAATGTCTAGGTGTCACTTATCATATATGAATGTGACATCACTAACTATACAGCGGTGCAAAGGCCACGATATCCCATCAGATTAAATGAGGGTTATGTGAAATGCACACAAATAAGACCTGCACTCCGATATTTCTGTAAAGGTAGAGTAATATACCGGCATTGTAGTAAAAAAAGAGTCAACATTTACTTAAGTGAGGCTTTCCAACCTGAGGTTACCTGGTAACCCAAACATTCAGTACAATAAGAAGGCTTGCACATAAAGGCTTTAAAGTGACTAAATCGAGCTGATACACGACTATTCCAGGCATGCCGATAAGGAGATGGGCCAAACACATGCAACATTTTACTACGACTAGTTCAAGCCAAAGACAGTCTTTAGCATATTTGAGACCTGGCAATACAAGTTAAATACAATTCCATTTCATAGCGTTGTATAGGATATAGTTATTTCTCATTTCTTTAGTGTAAAACGGGGTAAGTGCTACTGTCTCACACCCTTAAGACATAGGCAGAGGTACCAATCATAAACACAATGGCTACTGCTGAGCCTTCTTCTGCAGCCAATCACCTTGAAGGGGCGTCACCAGAAAGTCAGTCTTGACTCCATCAGAACTTCCTGGTGGCATCAAGATCCACTAATACCGTGGAAGTCTGCCTCCAGATTCCGCAGAAAATACAGCCCATAGCATGCTGTGGCAAAACGCGTTTTACCTCCACAAGAGGAAATCGATTGTGATTTTCTGCTCGCATAAATTTTAAGCCGTCCGATCTGCGGCCCTTCTGCAATGTCACTGCAGAAAGGTCACGGATTCTGCGTCATCCCTAGGCGATGACGTGGGAAGAGCAGGGACGTAAAAAAAAAAAAAAAAAAAAAAAAAAATCTGTACTGCGCATATCCAATGGCTCGCCATGTGGTGCATGAAGATTTCTGCGCGGTTGCCAGCGGGGCCAGTGCGCAGGAGGCCTTAGACTGCAAAATTTTACTATGGAGTCTGGGAAGGCTAAGTACAGCACAGTAATGTGTTACAAAATGGTTTTAAGTCCCGACAGGAGACTTATACTGCATGAGCGATCAAACATCTCAAGTTCAATGTAATACTATAGAATTGCATCAAGACCTGACAGCCATTCTAGCAAGCAGGGCTTGAAAGGTAATCAGCAATGGCAGTGCTGGGAGCTTGAAGAAGGCCCCAAGCTACTATGGCACCTCGCAATCACATCGCGGGTAGGCCATTCAGGATCCCCAGAATTGCGATTGGGGAATATAAAAGGTCGCTGCCAGAATAGACAGCGGCATTAAAAAGGGTTAACAGCAGTGATCAGGATTCGTGCTGATCATAGCTGCTGCAGGGTGTCAGTTGAAGGAAACGGCCGGTACCCGCATTTTATGGAGCAGGATCAAACCACGAACATACAGGACTTAGGCCGCCTGCAGACGAGCGGGTCGGTTCCGGCAGCGAGAATTCACGCCGCGGGACCCGACCCGAGTGCCTGCAGGGACGAGCGCGTACTCACCCGTGCCCAGCGGGTCCGCCTCTTTCATGTGCCGGCTGCCGGCGCATGTGCAGACTGGAGTTGACGGCCGGGTGAGTGGCGTTTCTGTGCGGTAGGACATGCTGCGGTTTGTTTGCCGCGCGACACTTCGCGCGCCCAAACCGCGGCCGTCTGCATAGGAGTGCGTATTGTAATGCACTCCTATGCAGGCTTTCAGTGGTGTAAATCCCGCGGATAATCCCGCGGCGGGATTTCCGCCCATGTGCAGGCGGCCTTAACTGTACATCCCATGTCCTTCAGGGGAGCTATATAGTTTAACAGTTCTAAAAATAAAAAAATAAAAATTAAAAAAAAAAAAGAACTCAATAATTCAAAAGTCACCCTTTTTTTTCATTATTCCCATAAACTAATCAGAATAAAACAGATTTGGTATTGGTATGTAAAAGTCCGAACTAGTAAAATATCTATCCCGCACAGTACAGTGAAGGGCGTAAAAATAAACAAAAACAAGGAGGGAATGCCAGAATTGCAGTTTTTTTGTACCCTTTCTCCCAAAAAATGTTAATAAAAATGTGATCAAAAAAGACCTACGGTTTCCCAAAATGGTACTAAAAAAAAAAAAAACACAAAACAAACAAAAGAAAACCCTACTGATCCCGCACAGCCCAATCTCCGAAAAAAATTAAAAATTACAGCTTTCAGGATAAGTTGACGAAAAGCAATAGGGGGAAAAAAAACCCTAAGAAATAAAACCATTAACTCCGCTAGCTAATATATATATATATATATATATATATAATATTATATTCACACACCGCATCACTGTAATTGTGCTGACCCATGGAACAAATTCATATCATCATTTTAATGCACTGTCAACGCTGTAAATCTAACCTTCACAGAAGCGGTGCAATAGCATTTTCTAACCTGTGACCAAGTTTGAGCTTAAGGCCCCCCTTTCCACGGGCATTGCGGTATCCCGAGAGCAGGAGTCGCCGCCGAATCTCTGCCGGTCAGCCCCATCTGATAGATAGGCTGACCACGGAGAATCGGGGGAGTTTGCAGCATCCTGCGAATTGCCCGCCGCGAGCGGAGAATTGCAATGGATTGTCCGCTCATGGACAGTGTGCCGGCACTTTCCATAGCAATGCTATGGAAAGCTTCAGAGGGCGTGCGACTGCCGGCGAAATCACATCCGTGGACAGGCACCCTAAGGACGCCATGATTTTGGGTGATTTTTCTACTGCACTTTACAAAAGTCATAACTCTTGTTTGTCAGCCATGAGGGCTTGTTTTTTGCATGATTAGCTGTACTTTTTTTGGTACCATTTCTTGTGTACTCAAACACTGCTGCTTTTAACGTCCCATACCTTTTTTTTTCGTTTAATTTCTCATGATCGGAGCTCTATGAGGGCTCGTTTTTTGCGTGACGTTTTTATTTGTACCATTTTGGGGTACATACAGTTTTTTGTTTTTTTTTAACACTAGTGTTTTCTGAAAAGCAAAACAAAAGCATTTTGGCTCAGTTTCTTAGGTTTAGTATGAATGGCCTTTGAAATGCAGGATAAATAGTGTGTTCAATTTATTGTACAGGTCGTTACAGACGCAAGGATACCAAACATAAAAAGAAAAGAAAAAAAAACAACAACAAACAGAAAAGTGGGCAAAAAGGGTTTTTTTTACCAACATTTTCTCTTTACACTTTAGGTCTCTGCAATTGTATAGGAGACAGTAGGAGATTTTGTGGCAAAGATATAGTTATATATAAGTTTGAGAACATTTGGAGAAGATGGTCTTCTAGTTCACATTGAGTGCTGCTTGCTTTTAGGTACTGTAGAAAAGCTGATGGGATGTGCAGAGGGTGAGAGAAAGAGGTTGGGAGGTGGAGACGAGCCCGGTTTTTATTTTATGTGCCTAAATTATTTTTCTGTTGGGGTTGGGGAGCGATTATAATCTACTAAAATAGGATTAGGATTGATTGTATTGTTTGGGTGGGGTAATGTTAGGCTTTTAGAAAACTTGTAGGCTATCAAAGTTGGCGTCCCAGATGGTCCCATACATGTTCTATTGGCGCTAAATCTGGTGCCCGGGCAGAACACAAAAATGATCCAATCTTGTGGGGACATCCCTGTGACCCCCTTATGTGTGCGACGAGCATTATCCTGCTGGAAGCTGCCATGAGAGGAACACATGTGGCTGCAGGATGTCCTGAGCATATCGCTGAGCTGTCATTGTCCCTCATACCACTACTGGGGGTGACCGACTGTTGTATGCAATGACCGCCCAGACTATCACACCAGCAGAGGGCAGTGTGCCGCTCCACAGCAAAGGCAGGATTAAGGAGCTTACTCCTAGGTCTCCAGACAGAACACGCCCATTGTTATTGCCGAAACTAAATCTGGACTCTTAGCTTTAGACAACCTGGTTCAAGGCCTTGCCCCTGAGAACCTTTTTATAGGCCAAGGGTGGAACCACTTTTAGAGCCTCAGATGGCAAGACCGTTCATCTAAATCACCACAACGTTAATCATTTGCATATCCAACTGAGATGTAACCGCATGCCGAGTTTTGCATCAAAATGACAACTCCATCTAGGGGCTAGATTTTTTTTACATTTTTTTTACAAATCGTGTATATATATATATCCTATATGCTGTGAAGACTTTTGATCAAGTTTGCTGGCCATGCACCATCATGATACTAGTGGATAACTTTAGTTACTTCCCCAAACTTTCTCCAGGAACACATTTGATATAC
The DNA here is from genome assembly GCF_035609145.1 of Eleutherodactylus coqui. Classification (NCBI taxonomy): domain Eukaryota; kingdom Metazoa; phylum Chordata; class Amphibia; order Anura; family Eleutherodactylidae; genus Eleutherodactylus; species Eleutherodactylus coqui. The sequence goes on from NC_089845.1 coordinate 73,941,536, forward strand.
CTCTAAAACACAATTCTAGACAGCAAAAGCACGTTTACTAATAAAACTAGCGAGCAGTTAGCAATGCAGTAATCCCCACACAAGGCAAGCGATGAGGAGAATGCATGTTAGCAAAAATACAATGCGCTGGAATAAAAGGAAATGCAAAGCAGTGACAGCGAGTCGGAAGGAGAGAGTACAGGCGCTTCCTTATATATTCCCCCGCTTTGAATAGAGGCCCTTTCACTTCAGCCGTATTCTTCTTGAAAGTGGGGCACTCCTGCCTTAAGCTTTTACATAACGCGGCAACAATATCCCTGCAGTGCTGTAATATGACAGATGGGCTAGATGGTATATAAGGAAACATTTCAGACCAATCTATCAAAGTGCACTCAAATATTATACAGTGTATCTAACGGAACAGCAACACTTATGTAAGAGTCATTGGAAACAGGGTTTCACATGACAGCCTGAATACAGAGGTGAGATGATCAGCCCTGGTGGCCATGATTACAGAAAGCAATAGCTGCTATAGGCTGCTTTATATACCAACACAAGAAGTCCTATCCTTACACAATGCAAATACCTGAGCTGTATACATTCTAGATAAGATGCTAAATACACATCCCCCGCCATCTGTAAAGTAATAAAGGGAATGCTGTGATAGAGGGATCACTGTACAAAGGTTGCAAAAGATCTTTCTTTGAATTTTGGTTATTCATTAGAACAATCAAATATTTAATTATTGCCCAAGGTGTAATCCTGATATTGGCTCCCGAGACATCAAAGCAGTCCTGTTTACAATGGAGTTGAAAGAAAGCAGTAGGATTCCAGTAGAAGATGATCATCTTAAAATAAGATTTTAGCCCATTTTGGGGTGTTCCCAACCTCTTCATTCATACTTCCTTATACGCTTTTAACGTTATCACGCTGTAACTAGAAAACACACCTGTAAAGTGCTAAAGCAAAATATTAAATGGCATGAATGTATTGGTTAGGAGGGACGACAGTAAAACGCACTGTAGTCGTCTTCTACCGCATTTTCTTCTACCATATGAGCCAATTCTTCAAATCCCTTATATTCCGTTCCAAATGTAGTGAAGACAGTGGTATCTGAGGAGGTCGAGCACTATAAGCGGTATGTATGTATAGGAGTTATGTACTGAGCCCTTACTCACGCAGGCGATATTCCTGCACGAGTTCCGTCCAATTGAGGCATGTACTTAAGGGAAAAAAAAATCCCATTATCTGATTGGGTTCCCACAAACGAGCGATTCTTCACTTGGACCGATAGGTGTGGTATCGTGGTCGCAACTCCCTCTTGGCTGTGTGACTATGGCCTAAATTGCCAATTTAATCTGCCAGATAAAGCAAACTCTAAAACTTCCATAATTTATGAATTGCAGCTATAACCTGGCGCTACTGTAGGGCATAATCAGAAAATGCATAAAAAGAATGGAAACATTATGGCCTTCTGTTATGGAGGTCAAGTATAAAGAGATGGTCTTGGTTGCGTGGTCCACAAAGAACCACCACAATCCTCCTGGAATTAATAGGGTTGTCTCACTTCCAGCAGTTTTGCTGCAGTAAGTAGACAGCTCCGTACACTATGTAGTGCCCCAGGTTGGCACAGCAGGTTGAATCCCATTCACTTCATAGCAGTGCATAATGTGCAGAGCTTCTACTTCCTGCAGCAAAACAGCTAGAAGTGGTATAAACTAGGAAGCATTTGATAGTACAATTCGATTAGGGAATAATCGGAGTATGCTGCCGCATACGTATATCCATGCAGCATTTCTTCTCTTCTCAGGTGTGACACAAGCCTATAATACACTATAGTCAATTATTAAGAAACGGAACCAGTATTAGCAGAGCAGACTGTATTCTGCAAATATCTAAAGGGGGATTTCTATCTCAGCAAACTGTGGCTGAGGTGGGAATACAAGGCTGCTCACCGTGACTACCGATTCCTGAAATCACGGAAACTGCTCAAGTGGCTGTACTAAACAGTTTCTGTACCTTCCATGCAAGTGAATGTCAGTTTTGTAAACTACGTAGCATAGTGAGCTATGGCATGGCTGTATCTTCCCAGAGACGGACACAGTGTAGCTCATTGTGCTCTACGCGGTTGATGCCAATCACTTTTATGGGCGTTCGGGAGAGCGCATAGAACAGCTGTTTCCATAACCCTGGCCACCTCAGAAAGCGGAAGTGAGCCAGGGTAGGGTCGAAGGGTCCAGTTTTACGAAATATCCCAGACACGAGTCCCACATATATTAAACCTATCCTATGTGTACACTGTAATTGTCCGGGATGGGAACAACCCTTTAATAAAACTTCAAATTCTTTATTTTATGAAAAACACTACAAAATAAAGAGAATATTTAAAAAATCTATATTCTCTTAATTGAAGCTGAACAGTCAGCCATAATGAAGAATGATGAGGATACAATACAGTAAAGCTGGCAGACACTGGAAAAGGACAGACATATGACCTGCTTTGGAAAGGGATTACAATAGTATAACTGAAGCATCACTTTAGCTGTGCATGTGGGATGCTGCAGATGCTGTAATGTAGAGCAGGGATGAGCAATTTGCATTGCCAGCTGTTGGACCTTTCACATGTATTTGAAAATGTAAATGTATTTTAAAAGCACAATAATACCCTACAGATATATATATATATATATATATATATATATATAGCACACTACTTATTTTATTCTATAGACATACAGAATTAGGAAAGAAAAAAATAGAAAACATCCAAACTTCATTTTCTGAAACAAGGGCCATGCATTTAGCCGTTTTAACGATTCTAACCACTTTTGAAGAAAAAAAAAATTAAAAAAAAAAATCACATGTTAAAAAAATAAATAAACCACATTTTTGTGTCCAAATGCATGGTGCATGCTTGTAAAAGCAGTGTGACATAGGCCTGATTTTCTCGGATCTAGATCGCGCTCGCTCATGTAAATATGGCCCAAGGTTATGTTTACAAGGGGAGGATTTGCTGTGGATTTTCCATTCAAATTGTATCAGTGGGTAATTCACAATCTTTACAAGAACAAAAAAAAAAAAGAAAGATTTAAATAGAATCCGCATAGAAATTGGCATGCAGCTCACATTTGAAATCCCCAGCATTTCACTTTATGTTAAGGATCATTCCTTTGGATTTCATCGTTGTCAACACGCGGAGTGAAATTTTTAAGAAAAATAAGCATCTTGCTGCGAAACGGCAGTGTATTTCCAAGCAAAACTCTATGGCAACTTTTTCCACTGCAAACGATGTTCTGTGCGGACGATTTAGTATTAAAATGTAGGACGAGAATTTAGTAGAGTACATAAAACTTTGAGCACAGGTGAGTACACTGAAAGTTCTGCATTCTCCTTTTCCTGTAGTACCGCCCAATGGGCAGCGCACAAATGGGAACATGAACCCATAACCGCACCGAACATTCTTTTGCACTAAATCGCGCCATAAAACCCATGTTAAACTGAAGATCAATATAGTTTAAATATTATATGCACAATGTATGGGATTGTCGTTATGGCAGCACTACTAAGTGCGGTCAGGCTGAGAAGTACAATGGCGTGCTGGCAATTACAAAAAAAAGAGGGGTCATATACTTCAAAACATTCTCAGCCAACTTCTTAAGGCTTCCTCTGTAGAAATAGGTACAAATGTTAGTATCAATGCAGACGGACCTGATTGATCCATCTGAGAACCTGGTTGGTTCCATCTTGGTGAAATATTAACTGGCTGTTAAAGAACGTGTGAGAGATGTTTTACATGGGCTGTGTGGTGTGACAATACATATACAAGCTGTGCAAACAGTCCGCTGTAGTCCTAGCAGATACACAAGTCCATAAGGTCAAGCAAGTGACAAACCGGCTCCTTGTCACATGTCCCACTGTAAGCAAAGCGGACTGATCTCCACTTCTGACATACCTGCTTAATTGTAGTCGACATTAAAAATAATCCTGGAGTATCTATTCGCAATCCACTTCTAGAAAAATGCAGACTTCCAAGTGTTAGTAGTTTGGGGGCGATTTCCAATACGAGTCTGACACTATCCAATCACTACTGGCTATGTAGTGGGGCATCCCCATTGACAAGGGGGAATGGTAACACCCAGTTGTGAATTTATTCATAAATGTTCAGGAGGGATAACGCAGGACCAGTACAATGGAGATTAATGAGAAACAGTGAACAAAAATGGTTATTGCAATTATGGGGAATGCAAGTATGTACTAAACAAACATGTCAGAAGTAGAGAAGAATGCTCTTTATAGATGCTTTGTTTTGAACGGTCACATTTACGGTTTCATTTAGATTTCGCCCAAAAATTACATTGGAGTGAACAATCTTAAAAAGATTCCTTTCTAAAAGCAGCTGAAGGCGGTGCTTTAAAGTGAATGCTCACGGACGGATTTCTACCGCATTTCCCGCGGCAAAAATCTGTGCGTGAATTCTGCAACTATGAGGTTCTATTGAAACTAATAGCTCTCTGTCTCTGCCTGACAATGCTGACATGCGGAATTCTTTTGCGGATTTCCGCAGTGGAAAATAAATCGCGTCATGTTCTATTTGCCGCAGATTTACGCCGTGGGAGGTCTCCATTAATATAGCATTAATGGAGACCGTGGAAAACCGCGATCACCAGCAGGCACTTTTTGGTTTTAATCACGGTACTCCCGCGGCGTATCCCGTGACACACGTGGGCGTGAGCCCTAAGGGACGTGTTTTCTTCTTCTGAAGTATAGACCTTGCAAGTTCTTGAAGTTTTTGTCTCCCCCACTAACTTTAACTGGGGAAAACAGGGGCAAAATTATAAACTGAAACTTCCCTCTTGTCCAAAAATGTTTAAAGCGTTTCAGAAGAAAAATAATTTTTCCTGACCTGTATCACTCATGACTCATCAGAAACATTACTGTAAAAATACCTCATGTGTTTTTATAAGACCAGGCAATATAATAAAATATTTGAGAATCCCAGAACATAATAAGTCATAAATTCAAGGAAAACAAAAAGCTGGCACCACTGAATTGGAGCTTGGTGTAACAACTGCTGCATACATAAAACTGTAAAAGCAGAAAACAAAGGGGTCACAGGAAGCCATACAAGTGGAGACTGACTGACTACAGACCTGAGCTATTTTTTTGAGTTTTGGTTGTCGTCTCCTAATATCACAAGCTACTGCACTACTTGCAGTAATTCAGTGTAATAGTACATAGATATAGTGGATACTGAAAACGCATTTATGTAGAGAATTTTTGTAAAAGCGAAATACCCCCATGCAAAAATATGGAGTATAAGACGCCATGTGGAAGGATTGCCAATACGAGCCGAGTACACGGCAAAAGTCATTGTTGCCTATGGCAATAAATCCACATATATCTACAAAGTGTGTGTAACTATATACGGTTAGAGATGAGCAAGCGTACTCGGAAAAGCACTACTCGCTCGAGTAATTTGCTTTATCTGAGTATCGCTGTGCTCGGGTCTAAAGATTCGGGTGCCGCTGCGGCTGACAGGTGAGTCGCAGCGGGGAGCAGGGGAGAGCGGGTGGGAGAGAGGGAGAGAAAGATCTCCCCTCCGTTCCTCCCCGCTCTCCCCTGCAGCTCCCCGCTCCGTGCCGGCACCCGAATCTTCAGGGACGAGCACAGCGATACTCGGATAAAGCAAATTACTCGAGCGAGTAGTGCTTTTCCGAGTACGCTCGCTCATCCCTATATACAGTACCTTTATATCTGTTTTATCATACACAGCTACAGTATCCTCCCATATATAATACATAATTGTATGTAAATAATAAGCACGAGCAGCACTCTTATATAGTCTCACAGTGAAGCAGAACTGGAAAAATGCACGCCACTAAAAGGAATCCGGATCCAAGGATTCCAGCCAGACACAGGGAAAGTAGTTCGTGGCAGCATAAAGTGATGCAATAAAAATCAAAACTTTATTTTACCTCCAGAGTAAAAGCTGCAACGTTTCGATCTCTACAGGAGATCTTTGTCAATCACGTGACTGTATCAAAAGCAGGCACTGCCTTGAACAGCCCTTTAATGCTCAACCATACACCCTGCATCCATCACAAGAGCATGGCTACGCAGAAGAGGAGCCCGGGGGCTGAACTGACCGCCTGCAGTCCAGACCTTTCACTAATAGAAAACATTTGGTGCATTAAGAAACAAAGTCCTGCAAAAAACGACCCAGGACTGTTGTGCAGCTAGAATCCTACATCGGACAAGAATGGAACAACATTACAGACAGTTTTAAAAAGAGGGGATGTTACACAATGTTAGACATGGCCCTGTCCCAACTTTTTTGACATGTGTTGCTGCCATTAGTTTCTAAAATGAGTTAATTTTTTTAAGGAAATGGAAAAATGTTTCATGTTCACCTTCTGATGTGTTCTGTGTTCTACTATGAATGAATATGGTTGTTTGAGATTTCCAAAACATTGCATTCTTTTTTTCCCATTATATTTATCTACATTTTACACAGCATCCCAATTTATTTTTTTTAGAATGGAGGTTGTAAAAGTAAACATTGTTTGAAGTTATAGAAAGGTCTCCTTGCATAGATTGCAAGTTTGTAACTCCACGTATGCCTGTGTATTGTTAACATGTAGAGTGCTCAGAACTTTTCGACTGTGGGTTTTAGTGTAGTATGCTTCCACCGGAAGTATGGGTTGGCCAGGCTCAGCTACAGGCAATGCCCAAAGACATTACACTATTACCGCTCAGTGCTAGTAGACTGCTTCCAGCTCCGGCATTACTACAGCCAGGAAGCTCCCGAATACTCCTCCCAACTGATGCCAGAATGTCAGCCCTCCAGTTCGGCACCAGTCGGGAGGAGTGTCCGGGAGCTTCCTGGCTGTAGTAATGCCGGAGCTGAGTGTCAGCTCTACGGCACTGGTCGGAAGGAGCCGCCTACTAGTATTGAGCTATACTAGTGTAGTTTGTCGCCTATGGGTACTGAGCCTTACTAGTGTAGTAGGTCCCCACCAATCAGGAGCTCTTGCTAGCTTTGGGCGTTACCTGTAGGCGAGCCCACCAAACCAATACTTCTTGTGGAGACATACTACACTAATACCCCGGACTGTGCTCATTGCAGGGCCCAAATGATTAGAATGCGGCTAACACCCAAGTTTTGTCGCTTGCACTTATCTTAAACATTCAGCTCAAAACGTAAGCAAAGTGCTATGCATTTTAAGGGCCATTTACAGGGGACGATTATTGTTCAAAATTCGTTCATACGAGCGAAAATGAGCAATAATCGTCCGGTGTAAATGCAAAAAAATAGTTTACTATCCGTTCACTATTATATATATACACACACACACTATACCTGTGAGACGGGTACAATATATAAATACATAGAGAAACAGTATATTATATTCACACACACACACACACACACACACACACACACACACACACACACACACACACACACACACACACACACACACACACACACACACACACACACACACACACACACACACACACACACACACACACACACACACACACACACACACTATCATGCAGCACACAGTGTGTATGATCAGCTGACCAAATTGTGCTTCTTCCTCCTGCCTCTCCTCTTCCTCAGAAAGTGGCTGATGAAAGATGTCCTGAAACTATGTAATCACAGATTAATTAGAACAATGAGAAAGACCCCACTGTTTTGAAGATCCCATCACAGACCATTAATAGCTTGCAAATAATGTGCATTTGCCCCTTATTTTAGGTAAAGGATGGGGGCTTGCTACTATAGGCTAGTATCCCTCAAGTGGCTCTTGCCCCAACTGTCTCCAGGGAACATGAGGTACAAGTGAAGCCCTCAGTCTTGCAGCCAATGGAAAGCAGCTATGAGTAAAGAGCATTTTTATTGGCTGGCACATCCATACATAGGGGTGCCGTAACTTTGCGATCCCTCTTGAGGTCAACGTTTACTTGTAAAAATATGGCAACTCCTTAATAAACTTAATTTTTTATCTTAGTAGGGGTACAGTAGGGATCAACATCAGTAGCCTTATGGCAGAATTTAGATTTGTATGAAGTGGTGTATTAAACCCAGGTCAGAGCTTGTTCCAGTTTTCCAAAATACATAGGCTACACAACATAAGGGTGTCCAATCCATAGAGCCTTCCCATAAATGTCTGGTGACTGCGATTCCGCACCTCAATCCCACCGGCATAAGAATTGTACCCAAGTGCTACATAGCTCTTCTTCTCTTCTAAGCACAATGTAAAATTACCAAACTCTCCAACCACAATGTGCTGCAATACGTGTCCAGGATGTTCGATTAACATCTCATGCCTCAAGTGACAGATTGCTCAAAACAGGAAACCCATAACCTTTATTAGACCAGTATCATTTTATTACAACTGAGGCTTTTATTACAATGTTCTGTACATGTAAATACAAGAAGCCTGCTGCCAGGTCATGCCATCTGTTCTAGAGCGCCTCTTGTCGAGACCTGCAGGTTCTAGCTTGGCAGCCTTGCATGTGTCTTATTATATAGGCTACCAGAAGCAGAGCATACATCTCATCAATTTAAAGTAAAACTAAAGCAAAACGGAAACTGTAACTAAAGCTAAAGTGACATTGCTATCGTGTTACTTTTTTTTGGGAGTTGCCATGTATCATAAGACCTCTATGTGTAGACTTCCTGTCTTGTGACTCTTCACACTTATGAATTGGTACTTATTAAGATCACAAGACAGGAGGTCCAGGTTTGGCTGGCTTTGTTCAGTTTTGTAAAGGTGCTTTTAATCAGAATGATTACTGTTCAAATGAAGGAAAGTGAAGATAATCGTGCAACGTTCGGTCGTTGGTACGTGTTTAGCCTGTAAGAGCAGCGAGACTATGGAACTCTCTGCCTGAGGACGTGGTGATGGTGAATTCACTAAAAGATCAAAAGGGGCCTGGATGTCCAAGTTCAATATTACTTTAGGAGGCTTACTGATCCAGAGATTTATTCTGATCACCAAATTTGGATGGATTTTTTTCCCCCTAAGGAAAATCGGCTTCTACATTTTCTTTTTTTTGCCTTGCTGTTGATCTGCATTGCAGAGTAATAGACCGAATTGGATAGACTTTCAGCCTTACATACTACAGTAGGTTACTATGTTCTAGGTATGCCAAAACAATGCACAATGCCAGCAAAGAAGCTTTAAGTAAGAAAGTGGAAACTGGAAAACTCAAGGCAGTCGATACTCTTTCAAGCTTTGAATAATCCAGTTTCCAGCAACTGAAGTCCAAACAGCAAGGAATGGGAGGAATTGAGCCAAGCAGCAGCACATGTGAAGAAGACTTGGGTATGCTAATAGATCGCAGACTGAACATGAGTCAACAGTGTGATGCAGTAGCAAAAAAGGCAAACACAATTTTGGGACGTTTTAAGAGAAGCATAGAGACTAGATCACGTGAGGTAATTATCCACCTCTACTCTTCCTTAGTCAGACCTCATCTGGAATACTGTGTCCAGTTCTGGGGACCTCAATTAAAAACAAACAAAAAAAAACAAACCCCCACACGACTTCAAACTGGAGCAAGTTCAGAGAAAAGTTACCACGATGGTGACCAGTCTGCAAAGCATGTCCTATGAGGAATGGTTAAAGGATCTGGGAATGTTTGGCTTGCAAAGAAGGCTGAGGGGAGACTTAATAGGGATCAGCACTATTCTCATTTGCACAAAGACAGACTAGAAGCAATGGGATGAAACTGGAAGGCAGGAGACACAGATTCGATATTAGAAAAAACTTTTGACAATGAGTGGAACAGGTTACCACAGGAGGTGGTGAGCTCTTCTTCAATGGAAGTGTTCAAACAGAAGCTGGACAAATATGATGTCTGGGATGATTTAGTGACTACTGCACTGAGCAGGGGGTTGGACCAGATGACCCTGGAGGTCCCTTCCAACTCTACCATTCTATGATTCTAAGTTTGCAAGCATAAATATTCTAAAAATGATTTAACGAGATTCATGGATGCCCTTTTCTACCAAAAGCATACAGCTCAAAACCGAAATAATTTATTTACACTTAGAATGCAACATTATGTAAACACACCTCTTCAGGAAGGCATACCATATCCCCTGAACCAAACCCTCTGTACTCCACCTGATAACATGTTCCCTGCCCTACTGAATGCAATCCCTACTAGCCATAATCAACCGCCCCATACAGTCATACCAATGCAGCTACTATACGGCCTGACCATTGTCTGTGTGTATAGCATCCATCACTCTCCACCTCACCATACCGTGCACATCTCCAGCCCCTTTACCTTCTGTATCACCCCATTACTTGTAGTATGTAAGCTCATTGGAGCAGGACCCTAACCCCTACTGTTTCCATCAACTGAATACTTCATGTAATCGTGGTTTTGTTATTATTCCCCTTGTCTTATAGGCACTGCGGAATATGTTGGCGCTATATAAATAAGGATTATTTATTTATATCAGAACCGTGGATACAGCAGTTGCCTCTTATAAACTTGTTTACCACGGTGCTGCAAAAATAGACATTGCCCTGGACAACTCTGGAGATCCCAATGAAAGAAATTAACTAAACTCTTCTATCTCTAGAGATTAAAGTATTCTCTCCAGTGGAAACAAGAAACATAAATATTTTGAATGATTACCCATCAAATCTGGCATTTCATTAAAGGGGTTGTCAGAGTTTTTTTTTTTTTTTTTTAATTCATGCTCCCCATGCCTGAAAATAATACTACATCCTATTCTCCCCTCTCCTGGCTCCCTCCAACTCCAGCATCACTGCTCTGTTCTCCATGCAGGGTCTAGGCTGACAGGCTGCAGTTAGCCTGTTTACGAAGTCATAGGCTGCTACAGCCAATTACAGACCTTGGTATTTGAGTGCGGAGGTCTGCAATTGGCTGCAAAGGCCTATGATATTCCGCGCACAGGCTCCAAACACAGCGCCCCATGCAAGATCTGAGCTGTGAGGAGCCAAAAGGGGTGAGTTTAGGAGGTTGTTTAATCATGGGGTGCACTAATTAAAAACATAAAATAAAATAATAGCTCAGACAACCCCTTCACTCAATGAGACGCAGAATTTATACAGAAGTATTGTCTTTCCCTAGCAACTTACAGTTCTAATTCTTATCAAGGGGTCCCTTAACATGGAACGACTGTCGGGTGCAGAAAAGCCCGACAGTTAACCCGGCGATGATCCCTCCTCTGCATTCGCACAGGGGCGATCATCGCTCAGTGAATGGAGGTGAAGCAGGCCCAGATCATTCCGGCCACCCAACCCCATTCACAGTAAACAGGCAGATCATAGTTAGAGTTTAGTTGTTTTTTTTTGTATGCCTGTAGGATCCGGACGGCGAACGAATCATCATTAGTCCTTCAGATCAGGCCGGCATTTACACTGACCGTTTAGCGTTCAGATTACCACAATCCGGCGAGAATCTGAAAGAAAATTGTTGAGTGTAAAAGGGCCCTAAAGATCATTACAGTTTTGGGCTGAAGGTCTGTTGCTTTGGTCCAAACTCAAACTACAGTAATGAGTGAATAGTTTAACCCTTTAAGGACCCGGCTGTTTAATACCTTAACCTTTTAGGGATTTTACCCATGTGGTGGTTGTAATGCCTTATTTTTTTTTCCTTCAGCTATCAAAGTCTCTGCCCGCAGAGCAAAAGAGCTGTGTATGTGTAAAATGTTTATGTTTATTTTACAGCATTTTGAGGGCTTTTATACCTGCACAACTTGGGAAGATTTTAGGTATTATTTTGGGGTGCAAACAAGTTGAACTTAATGCACACTCTTTCAGATTACTTTTCAAAATACGTTGTATAGAAGCAGTATTTCTGACTATTATATGACTTCCATGTGGCAGGTTTCTCCTGTACAGACTCCATCTAAAATTTTCAGTTTTCCCTGAGCTAATGGGTGGAGACTAGCTGCTATGATGGCTCCCATAGAATGCAGACAAACTAGAAATCAATGCTCTGCCACCTCTTTCATAAACAGAGAAAACCTGTAGTTAGAAACATTTTTTGTGGAATCTCTCTTTTAGCACTACCTCCAATGTAGCACGATTGATTTTGCGGCTGTCTATTGCATGGCCACATGTGGTGGAACAGCAGCATACCCACGAAATGCATACACAAAGACTAAGCTAGGAAATATCTATGTAATTAATTTATGAATTTATTCAGGTTACCTACACATTTAGTGTCCCATTCAGCTACTCCAAGTTTGCTGATAAGTAATACACATTGCTATGTGTAGTGTTTATACAGCATGCATTCAAACAGGGTTTTATCATCATAATAACTGATCAAATTGTTGAACATGTCACCACCGAGTTTAAAATGGAAAGATATCGTCACTCATCTCTCAGGTTGAAGAAACAGTGCTGCGTGCGGCCGCTGCCTTTACCGGGTTAACACCGGGCCCAATTATCAGGGTTTTATATTTTGCACTAAAGCACAATCAGAAAATGGATGGATACACTTAAGACTTTTAATGAGATCCCATGAGAGTAAATATTCACAAGGGAAAACAGACCTGCATTTATCCATAATTTACGATTGTGTCATCATCTCAACACACACAATTTGTGTACTTCGACTTTTACACGCATTATTAAGAAAAATTAGAAAAAAAATAATTCATGACTTTCTGCACAAGAGGCACGATCAGAATGACGAATCTTATACCCAAAAATGTTTGGATCAAATTTGCCGAGTAATACAAAAAGATTAAAATAATGGTCACTTGTGCTTCATCGATTAGGATTTATCTAATCCCTTCTGTTAAAAGGTCTTTGCCTGAATATAGGTACCGTAGTAGGAGCTATCAACTTACACACAATCTACAGTCTATATGCATCATACTATTAGAAGTCAGACCCACAACAATATAGTCGCATGTGGCAGTTTTTTTTAGTTTTTTTTTTTTTCAGATTCTGGGAAGTAGTGCAGTACACGCCACATTCAAATGTTACAAAAAAAATAAAAGTCAGTTGCAAAATTTTATAATGGCCATTTAAAGGCCCGGAATCTATTAAAAGGGCTGTCCCATGAGTTTTTTTCCTGCCAATCAGGTTATAAATGATCTGTGGGGACCCCACCATCACCATAAAGTAGGGGACTTTAGTCCCTGGTTCTCAGCTTGAAAGCAACAACATAAAAATTGTCCCTCTCATAGACTTGAATAATTGTGTTAGAAATATCAACCAACGTCATAAGAAAAAAAAAAGTTTTCTAGATGGGTGGGCCTCTCAAACAAGAGGACTGATCTAGGACTTAAGGGAATGCAATCTTTCAGAAAAAAAATCTGGCCTAGATCGGGACTCTTCATTGGACAATGATTTGTAAATGGCGACAAGAATTTAGTCTTGTCACCATTTACTACTAGTCCAGCAGTCATGATGCAACCCTTAAGGAAAATTTAAAAAAAATCAATTTCCCTCTCCAATCCAGAGAGCCGCTGTACGCTGGGCATGTCTGTCAGTCCCTGCTCTCACGCTTACAAAGTGAAGAGATGCTCCGGCAGGGCAAAGGAAGTCTGAGTTGCATAGTCTTCCGCCAGCCCACTATAGTGCAGCACCCGCCCGCCACACAAGATCTCTGCAGCACCAGGCTCAGTGCTGCTCCATTTCCCTTTCCTTATTGTGGCTTCACTCATCGTTCTTCTCCAGGCCGCTGCAATGTAGGCAAGTAAACAGATAAATGGATGAAAACTACTAGTTATGTAGTGGTGCAAGAGACAGAAGGTCAACGGATTGTAGAAGAGATTCACTCCAGTGACTCCACTACTGCTGTGAAGCCAGACCCTGACTAGAAGTCCTCATCTTCTGATGATCCTGCCTGTACATTGGACCCATCACCGTGGACTGTAGGTCAGTCAGGACCTGTAGTAGTGTAATGATCCGTCCCTGATGCCATCCTGCTCTGCCATGTTCTGCGATATTCCCAGTACAAGTTGTTGGGTCACAGAGCTTTGTAGCAGGTTCCACTCCATTGTGTTTGATCTGTTCTTGGGTCTAGACTATAACAGCAGCTGCTCAGCTGGATTATACAGACCAAAGGTCCTTTTACATGGCTGGATTGTTGGGCGAACGAAAGTTCAAGCCCAACAATTGGCCCATGTAAAACTGGCAAATATCAGCCAATAAACAAGCACACGCTCATTCGTTAGCTGATAAATGACTTTCAACAAACACAAGTGCTGGCTAATGGTCTGTACATGTGCCGGTGTGAAGAGGAAGTTGTACAGCTAGCCTAGGGGCAAGAATGATCATAATTATGATAGATAGCCGTCCATAAGCCGATTCTCAAGCATGCTGATCAGCGCTTGTTACATAAAGCTGGTGTAAAAAGATCTTTAACCTATCCGCCGCCATAGCTTGTAGGGTCCTGGCATTACCCAGGTAATTGGGTGATGCTTGGTATAACGAGGGTCATCTAGTAGGTGTTACTGTACCAGCATGACGCTGCTGGGCGAGAACTTCTCAGGCTGCAGCATTCCCAGGTAGACCAGCAGCATCTCGAGAGATATTAATCCCTGCATTTTCCAAGTATTGTCCACGTGTTGCAGGATATCCGTGGTGGAGTTTGGAGCAGATCCATGCTCACAAGCGGGTTGGATACAGCATGTGAGAGCCCGCAGCGGAATCAGAGCCTGTGCCCAGCCGTCATCTGCGCATATCTGTATTTTCTTCTTTTCTGTACTACAAATGGTTCGCTGTTGGACATGTGCAGTACAGAGGTTTTTTTTTTTGTATTCCTGCTTTTCCTATGGTATTCCGTGAATCCTGCAATTCAAATCTGCCGGTGTGTATTCAACCTAAGGCTGCCTGCACATGGGCAGGTCGAATTCTGCATGCAGAATTGGACCCTGTACCCAGCCGGCGTCCGGGTGAAAGTCTTTATCTGTACTGCGGTTGGTCCACCCAGCAGGCAGTCGGACATGCGTAATACAGATTTATTTTTTTTTTAAATCTCTGCTTTTCCCACATCATTGCCTAGCGATGATGCGGAATCCGCAACCTTTCCGCAATGTCATTGCAGAAGGGCCGCGGATCAGAAACCACACAGAGATAGAACATGCTGAGATTTCCCCTCTCCGAGTGCACAATCGCGAGGCGGAATTCAGAGGCGGAATCCACGAGGAAAAATCTGCATAGGGATTCCTAAGGGTATGTTCACACGTGGCAGGTTTGCTACAGATTTGCTGCAGATTTTCCGCTGCAGAAAGTCCACAGCAAATCCTCAACTTCAAATAATGTGGAGTTTGATGCAGATTCGCTGTGGGTTTCATTCCTGCAGACTGCCATTTGTTCTGTTGGTTGGGGGGGGTAATACCTCTCCTTAGGGAGAGCACCAAGAAGGTGAGTGAGGAGACTTCTGAGGCCATGCATGCTCCTCTGGGTAATATGCAAATAAGGAAGATGGAACAATCCCTCTGCAGTGCTACTGTTCCATCTTCCTTATTTGCATTCGTTCTGTTAAAAAACACAGAAATCCATGATAACGGATGCAAACTGAGAGCTTTCCGTTTGTTTTTTCACCTCTTAGATTTCAAAGTAGAGACACAAAGGCTAAACACAGGTTGAACACTGGTGTGAACCGGCCCTTACCTGGGTCACTCATAGCAACACAGAATACATTGGTGGCAATGGTTAAACTAGCAATCAAATTGTGACGAATGTTCAAAAATGACCATTGGACATGTAGAAGGAACTTTTATATTATATATATATATATATATATATATATATATATATATATATAAACTGAGGATTGTTCGTCGGGAGTTGGAAAAATTGTTTAGTATAAATCTAACTCCCCAGATTCCTAACCATGGACAATGACAGGCACTTTACTAACAGCATAATTCAGCCCCGTTGATGCACAGTATGAAACAGTTTTTACATATCAGACTCCTGCACAACGTATATAGACTGGTGCAAATCTCCCCCAATGCCCCGCAGTAGAGGATGAAGCAGCGGAGGAGTGCATCAATTTGAGGTTACGCATCTTCAAAGCCAACAGGAAACCAGCCGAGTTCTGAATGCAGCTCTAAATGGAGAACAACACATTGTGTTACTGCAGATCAATATGATCCACCCCAGATGAAGCACTTGGAAACTTACTAGACAATAGATGTGGATTTAACACGCAAGACGGACATAAGGCTAAATGACCAGGCTTATGGGCCCCTGAAACAAGTTAGAAGAAGATTTCAATACTAATTACTTGAGCTACAACCGGCTGGAATAATTCTGCACCTTTACTTTTCCATTTCGGTGCTCATTGCTATGTTACAGAAAAGTTTGAGTTTAGACAAGAAACTCCGATCTCACGACTGGCATTTCAGAAGAGAAGTGAAGCGGAGGTTTGCTTCTCACCGGTATGTAAGCAATTGTTCTGCAATGTAAAGAGGAAGACTGATCCAGGAAATCTACTGCCATTATGTAATGACTCGTGCGTATTAATCCAGTGAAACCAATCTAAACAATGCAGGCACTGTAAATGCAGCTTGGCAATGCTTCGCCTCAGCTCTATATGATCTAGAACTACTTTCCCTGATACAGAAAGTAGAATCGGGAAGGAATTTTGTAACACCAAGACTGACTGCTGTGTGATGCAAAGGGACTGTTATTTACATTGATCTGTACATCAGTAGGAAAAAAGGCGAAACGCCGCAAGAGATTTACATAGTAACATAGTATGTAAGGCTGAAAAAAAACATGTCCATCCAGTTCAGCCTATTACCCCCAATGTTGATCCAGAGGAAGGCAAAAAAAACAAACAAAAAACCCAATGAGGTAGAAGCCATTTTTTGCCTTTAAATAAATTCCTTCCTGACTCCAATCTGGCAACTGGAATAATCCCTGGATCACCAACCCTTCTGAAGCTATTAATGATGACATAATATTGTATCACTCAAGAAGGATGTAATGACCAAGTATAACATGTCAGATATTGACTACAAAGTAGAACAAGAAATGGAGAAGCTGATCTGCGCCAAATTTACGCGTGTTTGTGAATCTTAATTCCTAACCCAACAGTTCTGAAAAGTATGGAGGCAAGATAGTGTAAATTTCCAACTCGCTGGAAGATTTGCTGGTCACTACTCGTTGATCTTCAAGCATGTATTGTGGATTTTTTTTTTACTGGAAGCCTTAAAACCAATGTCAGAAAATTGCTACAGAATACAGCGCTTTTCCTGAAAACATTATAAGGCACATTGATCTAGAGCGGCGGTTTAAATGCCGGTCTTAGATAAGTAATGATGGAGTAATGTCCAAAATGTGCTAAGCAGAATGCTCTTATTACTTTCGCCACTTTTTGGGCGGTCAGCGCATCATCTGCTGAAGTCTGTGGCAGGTTTTACCTGCTGTAGATTTGTACATATTCACACCATTTTCTGGGGCAAATTATAGTGAATATGACCCTGCGCCCACCCACCAAGTCCTGCCCACTTTTTAAAAAACTTGTGAGGGCAAAGTAAAATGCAGAGAAGTCGACAATTTCTGCGCTAGAGGGAACTGTGCAAAAAAGTTTGAGAGATTTTTTTTTTCTTTTTTTTTTTTTAAAAGCAAAGATTTGGCATAAAACAGATTTATGAATTATCCCATATGTGTAAAAGCTTAAAATGAGATTGATAAATAATAAAAAAAGGTTAATTAAAAAAACTCATACCTATACATTTAATTCAAGTGACAGAGGTTGTCTGACTGAAAACATGATAATGACATAATGACAACTTGCACACATGGTATAAGGGAAGAAAAATATGTTTATCAAATGGAAAGAGGGGGGGAATATTTAAAACAAGAATATAATGCGGTCTGCAGAAACTGTAGGGCAAGTGTCAGAAAAGCTAAAGCTAATAATGGATTGAGGCTTGCAGCAGAGGCCAAAAGCAATAAAAACGGATTGGGGGGTATGTCAAAAGCAAAACAAAAAAGTCAAAGATGCTATTGGATGCTTACAAGATGAAAATGGTGAATTGGTTAAGAATGATGTTGAGAAGGCCAAACTTTTTTGTATCAGTTTTCGCTCAGAAAGTAGATGGAACATTAACTGATTTTCCCCGTGCTATTTGGGGAATAAAAGAATGCAGGATATCTATAAGTAGACAGATGGTAAGGGAACACTCAGCTAACTTAAATAAATTCAAGTCTCAAGGTCCAGATGAATTACATCCTAGAATACTAAAGGAAGCAGCGGAGGTAGTTGCTGAGCCACTCGCCATAATCTTTGAAAATTCCTGAAGAACAGAAGTCCCAGAATACTGGAAAAGGAAAATGTTGTCCCCATCTTCAAAAAAAGGAAAGAAGGTGGATCCAGGAAACTACAGGCCTGTGAGCCTGACTTCTATACTGGGAAAGATCTTTGAGCTAATTATTAAACATGTATGCAATTACTTAGATAAAAATGAAGTAATTAACCAGTGCCAGTATGGGTTTGTAACAAACAAGTCATGCCAGACAAATCTAATTTCCTTCTTGGACAGTATCACTAACTGGGTTGATCATGAAAATGGAGTAGATAATAGTATATTTTGACTTTAGTAAAGCATTTGACAAAGTATCTCATACCATACGTATTGAAATAAATGACCAAATATGGGATTGACAAGGCAACTGTTAGATGGATTCAAAACTGGCTGAGTGATTGTACTCAAAGAGTGGTCATAAATGGCTGCACATCCAGGTGGATGAATGTACCAAGTGGGGTACCACGAGGCTCTGTCCTAGGCCCAGTGTTGTTCAACCTTCTTTATAAATGAGCTGGAGGAGGAAATTAATGGGAAACTGATCAAATTTGCTGACGACACAAAGCTAGGCAGGATAGCTAACACTAGGGAAGCTTGAACAGTGGGCTGCAACTAACAGAATGGTATTTAACAAGGAGAAATGCAAAGTCCTAGATCTGGGCAAGAAAAATTAAAAAAGCATATAAAGAATGGAAGGAATTGAGCTAAGCAGCAGCACATGTGAAAAAGACTTGGGCATACTAATAGATCATAGACTGAACAGGAATCAACAATGTGATGCAGCAGCCAAAAAGGCAAACACAATTCTGGGATGTATTAAGAGAAGCATAGAGTCTAGATCACGTGAGGTCATTATCCCCCTCTACTCTTCCTTAGTCAGACCTCATCTGGAATTCTGTGTCCAGATCTGGGCACCCCAATGTAAAAAAGACATAGACAAACTGGAGCAAGTTCAGAGAAGAGTTACCAAGATGGTGAGCGGTCTGCAAATCTTGTCCTATGAAGAACAATTCAAGGATCTGGGAATGTTTGGTTTGCAAAAAAGAAGGCTGAGAGGAGACTTAATAGCGGTCTACAAATATCTGAAGGGCTGTCACACTGCAGATGGATCGCATTTGCACAAGGAGAGACTAGAAGCAATTGGAGGAAACTGAAAGGGAGGAGACACTGATTAGATATTAGAAAAAAACTTTGACAGTGAGGGTGATCAATAAGTGGAACGGGTTACCACGGGAGGTGGCGAGTTCTCCTTCAATGAAAGTCTTCTCTACCACTCTATGATCTCCTGGTATGGGTTGTCAGGTGCAGTGTCGTCATTTAGACCACATCGCATCCACATAAGATATAATAATTTTTTATATACACACACACACACACATATATATATATTTTACAGACACACACACAAACTGGTCAAGGCATGTAGGAGGTCTATATGAAAGGAGCTGGTTTGGCTCTACACAATGTCATTTAACAGAAGAGAAAGGCTGTAATCAAAACCTGCCAGTGATGCAACATTAAGCAATCCTGATATTACCAAACAAAAATGCCTTTTACTGCTATGTCACTACTTTGCTATTATTATATTTTTGCTGTTCCACCTGACTGCTGTAGCCAATCAGAAGCCGGTCACATATAATTCTCCTGACATCATGGCTACCAGCATCTGACCGGCGATGGCAGGAGAAAGGCACAGGAGCGAATAAGAAAATAAGTAAAATTATATATCATTGCCCACACCTCGACAACCCCTTTAAACATGAAGGGTCATGTATAAAACTGGTACGGTCAGTATTTTGGGGGTGATATGGATCAGAAGGATGCACCATATTTCTAATGTCTGTCCAACTTTTTTGTTTTTGCACGTTTTCCTCACAGCTAACAGTTTTCAGTCTGGGGTTTAATTGGTGACAAGTGTGCACTACATGTATTCCTAATCAGGGTTATAAAGACTTGTGTAAAGGGTCTGACACTGATTTAAAGGAATGCTGCCATTCCTTCATAGCCCTGCACCATCTTCCTTATTTGCATAAATTGCCCAGAGGAACATGCATGGCCTTATAACTGTTCTCACTCACCTCTCAGGTGTCTTTTAACACCTCTTCTGGGTGCTCTCCTTGGGGAGAGACAATACCATCCCCCGACCCACTCACCCCCTAGGTATCTCCACACACTTTTGGGTGCTCTTCTTAAAGGGGTTCTGTCATTTAAAAAAAAAACAAAAAAACTCTATACTTACCTATTCCTCCCCCGTCCGTCTATGTACCAGATCTTTACCTCACCTATCTTCTCCTGTCTCCTGCAGTCAGGGGTTGGTCACCTCACTTCCAGCAGGCCAATTTCTCTGCTTCCTGTGAGGCTATGTACATTGCCGGCAGTCTTGTTCTTGCCAGCCAATGTACGTTACGTAACAGTTCACAGGCCAGCAGGGGGAGTGCCGATCTACTTTAGAGGCCGCTCATGCGAGCGGTCTTTGAAATAGATTAGCATTCCTTCTCAGCCAGTGAACATGACCGTCACTGACCGGCCTGAAAGAAGAATGTGAGGAATGCAGCCTTCATAACAAGCCGGCCAGCGTGCGGTGAGATGACCAGGGGCAATGCAGGACCTCAGCGAGAAGATGTGTGGTAAGGAGATTGACGGGGAAGGTATAGGCAAGTATAGAATTATTATATATATTTTTTAATGACGTCTCTCCTTAAAGGGGTTTTAACACCCCTCTTGACCTACATCTATAAAACACACGGGACATTTCCTACCGCCAGCCAGCAAACACAAGGTTAAACTATGCAGACATTGTAGAAGGCTCTTCTGTCACAGCATGGAACAATTTGGCAACGTTTTTGTCATCCTTTAGCAGATAAGTATACGCTGGCAGGTATATTTTAATGAAACCTTCACACAAGTCCATTCTACATACCCGAGGTGCTACAGGAGAGGTTTTGAGTGCTTTGCAGAGAAAATGGAAGAATGACACCAGAGTACATGTGAACTAGAGCAGCATATTACATAACCCCCCAACAGATCCTGATTCAAAGGGAATCTGTTCCTTACATTTAGCCCTATGAGCTAAGCTTAGGAGTTAAAAGCAGGTGACCTGCTGAATCCGGGGAATCTAAAGGCTCATTTAGACACAACGATTATCGCTCAAAAGTCGTCTTTTGAGCGATAATCGTTGTCTCTAACTGCACTGACATCGTACAGTTTTCGTTAACCAGTCGCTGATCGTTGTCTTTCTGCATGCTGAAGGACAACGATGTGCCTTATCAGGGATTCACAGCGGGAAACAGCTGATACTATTGTTTCAGCTGTATCCCGCTCCCTGATGACAAGCTGGGTATGAGGAACAGAGCGGTCCAGCTCTGTTTTCCATACCCCGCTCGGAGAGCTAGGTTGTATAACAGCCGGACGCTTCGAGCAGGGAACAGCTGGATGCAGAAGACAAGCGGCCCCACTTCTCTTCTGCATCCTCTGCTCGGAGCGCATGGTAATCGCTCAACGTTTGAGCGATCACCTTGCGCTTAAAGGCACTCACCGGTTATCACTCAAAAGACATCTTTTGAGCAATTATCGTTGTGTCTAAATGGGCCTTAAAGGGGTTGTAAGTGAATAACTTCTGTATGGCCAATATTTAATGCACGATGTATATTACAAAGTGCATTAATATGGCCACACAGAAGTGTATAACCCCACTTGCTTTCACGGGACAACCCCTTTAAGTGTTATACTTACATTCCCCGTTGTTCCCACTGATGTCACTGCTAAAAACTAAGCTTATAGGGCTAAAACTAGGTAACACAAGTCTCTTAATGGATATCGTATAGAGAACACCTATAGACAATGTCTAAGGCACTGACCGCAATTACATTACCTGTGCAATATTATGGAAATCCTGACCTGTTGGGGGTCGTGCGGACTGCAGCTTGGGGGAACACTGATCTAGAGTATACAGGCATGCACACTCCAAAGAAACGGTCAATTGCTTTAATGCAATTATAGCAAAAACTAAACACTGCTGAATTGTTTGCGATATTGCGGGCACAGGCCAATTACATGTTATGTCACTGAAATCGCACTATTTTTGTACGTGCGGGTTGAATGTGTTTTTGATATGTGTATTTTTTTATATATACCTCCTACATCCATATTCACTGCATTTTTCACTTGTCCAAAAAAAAAAATGCTGGGTCTGCAAGCTTTGCACATGTGCAGTGTGATATTTTTTTTCTGAAATTCCCTACACCGTTTCAGAGCAGGGATATGAATGAAAACGCTGTCCATATGCAATCTATTGCATATAGACAGTGTTGCATACGCTGCCTATACAAATGCATAGGGCTCACGCTGCGTAGTATGCAGAGAAATAGAGCATGCCGCGATCTATTTCTCATGCATGTTTATAGTTTTCTGGCTTGCTTTCCTATTCCCAATCATTGTTTTACAGACTAGTTAAAAAGTCATAGCATTGATTTGAAGAAATGCCGCCATCCAATAGGTGGCACTGCTGAGGTTTGGTTCCATCTTCCTTATTTGCATAAATTACCCAGAGGAGCTTGCATGACTGTATAAAGACCTATTTACACTGGACGAGTGTCGGGCAAACAATGCCCAACACTCGTCCCCATGTGTCCTCGCTCCCGTGCTGCTGCACAGGAGCGAGTATCGCTGGCTTTCTGACAGAGCGGCCAGCGGGGGGCCTGGAGGAGTTTTCACTCCTCGCTCTTCCCCGCGCCTCTCCATTCACTGAACACAGCGGCTGTTCAGTACTGAACGGCCGCTGCTAAAGTGAATGGAGAGGGGCGGGGGAGAGTGAGGAGAGAAATCTCCACCAGCCGCCCCGATACTAGTTCCTGTGCAGGAGCACGGGAGCGAGTACACACAGATGAGTGGCGGGCATCTTTTGCCCGACATTTGTCCAATATAAATGGGCCTTAAGTGTCTTCACTCACCTCTCAGGTATTATCCCACACCCCTTCTGGGTGCTCTCCTTGAGGAGAGATGATGCCATCCCCCCAACTCACTCACCCCCAAGGTGTCTCTGCACACTTTTTGGGTGCTCTGAAGGAGAGAGGGCACCCCTCTTGACCAACACCCACATGTGCAGGGATCAATGAAAGTCCATTGACTTTTGCTGATTATACGGACAGAAGATACACTTGTGTGAATAGGCCCGGATGCCGTATTGCTACAAGCATTTTTTTTTCAGTATTTCTCTTTGAGAGGAGTATTTTTTATGCTTTTGACTTTTTTTTTGTCAGTAAAGAATGAACACAACATTACTGCCAAGTAATGCAGCCGGAGTAAGGGCCGCAGTGAAGCCCAGACTCACCGCCTTGTTGTCGGCTACCAGCAAAGCTCTCTGTTCTAACTGCAATGGAAACTAAAAGCAGGAATGCTGTATTCCCTGCACTGGCTGGTGCCTTGTGTATCAGACACTACACCGACCCCTCCGCACAGCTAGTGACAAGTTGCTATGAGGCACGTCGCTGGTTACATGTGAAGCCCAGCCCTGCAGCCAGAAGATAGACATGAGGAAGTGGAAGCGCTGCAGGAAGGGGGAGGGGAGGAGAACAGCAAGAGCCAGCACAAACTCTTGGGGAAGTAGAAAGCTTATGCAGCCCAAATCCCAAGGAGCGCAATGTGACAAGACAAAAGGGTCTGCCCCAGGGAGCCCAGAATAAGAAGGTCTGCGAGGTCACATGTAATGGCATTGTGAACTGG
The DNA here is from genome assembly GCF_035609145.1 of Eleutherodactylus coqui. Lineage (NCBI taxonomy): Eukaryota > Metazoa > Chordata > Amphibia > Anura > Eleutherodactylidae > Eleutherodactylus > Eleutherodactylus coqui. Next base: position 73,965,519 of record NC_089845.1, read on the forward strand.
TGGGGGCAACAAGCAGCGACACATTCCCAGCGCCGGGCACATCTCACCAGAAGTAACTGCCTCGAGAGATCACATAATGGCTCGCCTCGTGTTCCCACTTCATCTTCCACAATTATCTTGTTTTTGTTTTTCAATCAGGTGTGCCAGGATTTTTCGTGGAATTTCAGGAGGGGAAGGGAAGAAATGGCTGCTTCTAGTAAATAACATATTTAACCCCCCGTGGCACCACAGAATAGAAGAAGCAAGCCGTAGACAACGGCCATGCCAGACTGGAGCAAGCCCACATTAATAAGCAGGTCACCGCGGTGCATGAACAGAACCTTAAGCGTATGCTCACAGCGCATTACGTAGGCGATTTTGCCGATGTAATACGCTGTACCTATCTACTGTAAGCTGCCATTCACACAAATTGCATGAAAAGAATGCAAGAAAAATTGCAGCCTGTTCAAAATTGGCGCGTATTAGGCACGCGGCAAGATAGTGCATGGCGCGAATTAGGACCGCCTCAGCCCGGCCTTAGTGAGGGAGTATGGTCAGCGTTAAGGCTAAAAGAGTACAAGAGATTACACATACACCATATTATATACATATATACATATACACATATACACATACACACACACAAAAAATACATTCACAGTTACTCAACATTTAGCTAGCTATTAGAGCCGTTCGTACTGCTGGCCAGCACATGCTATGCAGTCAGAAACTCTTAGCACAAACCGCGGAATTTCTGCCGCTGAAAGCCTGCATAGGACTGCGTTAACAAACGCAATCCTATGCAGACGGCCGCGATTTGGCCGCATGAAATCTCGTGCGGCAAACAAATCGCGGCATGCTCTATTTCTGCGTGGCGAGCCCCGCACAGAAACGTCACTCACCTACCACCGGCTCCGGTCTGCGCATGCACCGGCTGCCCGGCAAGCGGGCACATCAAACAGCCGGAGCCGCGGGCGAGTACGCGCTGCTCTCTGCAGGCCCTCAGGTCGGGTCCCGTGGCGAGAATCCTCGCCGCCGGATCCGACCCGCCCGTCTGCAGGCGGCTTAGGGCAGAGTTTTATCAAACACATTTTAAGGGTTTTAAAAAACAAAACCAAAAAAAAAACACACTTGAAGATATGTCCACAAATAGGGGTATATGCTGCCAATTTCCCACAGTGGAATTGGTTGCAGAAAGTATTCAGCCTTCAAGGGTGCATTCATACTTCTGTTAGGGCTGTCCATTATATTTCCATCTCTCGGTTCCATTTTTGGGGCAGAGAAATGAAATTAAAATAAACTCTTCCAAAAAAAAAAAAAAAAAAAAAAAGTTCAGCCTTTTTGCGTTTTCACGTTCTTAAAGGAACAATTAGCGCAGTCAGCAGCACTATTTATTTCTGTTCCAATAGGGTTCTGTTTTTGATTTTTTGATTTCTGTCTGCTTTACTTTTTTTTAATAAAAATCTAATGAAATCTATAGGTGAGAAAAACCAAACCCTTTATTTTCCATTTTAATTCCGTTTCTCTGCCTAAAAAATGGAACAGAGACACGGAATCATAATGGACGAAGTATGACCGGACCCTTATAGTACAAACAATGTGAATGAGATTACAAGAAATCTCCACGTGCTACGGAAAAAGATCTGCAACGTAAAAAGACCTGTGCTGCAGATTTTAATTGAACGGCGTGTCATTTTATGTTGCAGATTTTCAGCGTGGATTTCACCCTAACGTAGAGGGTAAAATCAGCAGCATTGACATACCAAAAGTGGAGATCAATGGGCATGGCAAAATCTGTCCCATAGAAGTGAACAGAGTGGTGGTCACATATACTCATCATCACGCCATTTATGGGGGAGTGGGGGGGGGGGCAGTTCACAGGATCGCTGGAGGACCCAGCAGTCAAATCCCTACCAATCAGACTTTTAACCCCCTATTCTATGGGTAGGAAATAAACGTCTTTGGGTAGTAAGAGGCCTTTAACTTTTAGGGCAGTTTCATAGTGTTTTGGGGGGGGGAGGGGGGGGGGGGAAATTTCAGTTTGAGTCAAAGCCAGAAATTGACACACAGCAAGGACAAGTATAAGTCTTTCCTTTCGATTTCACATTCCCATCAGATCCACTTCTAGGTGTGTGTGTGTGTGTGTGTGTGTGTGTGTGTGTGTGTGTGTGTGTGTGTGTGTGTGTGTGTGTGTGTGTGTGTGTGTGTGTGTGTGTGTGTGTGTGTGTGTGTGTGTGTGTGTGTGTGTGTGTGTCAGCAGGGGAGGCTTTGCTGCACCCCCCTGTCACTCTTGACTCCACCAGCCACCAGGACTTCCTGGTGGCGTCAAGATATACTAATACCTGAGGAATTATGGACGGACTACATCCTCTACAAACCCCCGTGGCCTCAGTTGATATGGATACAGCAGTACTCAGTCTGGCAGTTTGTAGCTGGTTGTGAGACAGCTGGACACCTGTGTGGAGACTCCAATAAAGGACACCTCACAAAATGTCCACATACATAGCTGGCTGTGTATATTGACCAACAACATTGAAGCATAGTCCTTCCCCACTATCTTCACATCTCCTGAACGTGATCTCATGTCATCTCAAGTGCTAATGCCACCAACACCAGTCCAGTCTTCATCTAATCATGAACCGTTGTCCAGTGTTGAAACAAACCATCGCTGTCAAGCAAACATGTCACCACAGAGGGTTCAACGCCGCCGTGAAGCGAATGCAGCTTACATGACTCCGTGACAAGCCACAATGTGACCTCCGCCACCAGCTGAAGTTCGCAAAATACATGCAGCTCATATCCGAAAGCTAGAGTGAACATGTCTCCTCAGCGAGCTGCTGAAGTTCGTAAATCAAATGCAGATCATATGCGAAAGCAATGTAGCAGAGCTGTGTATGCAACATATAAGCAGCAGTGCTGTGTGTGACATGCATGTAACAGAAACACTGGTACCACAATTTCCTAATAATTACTAGTATAACTATATAAGGCACTAGTCAGGCCCCACATGGAATACTGTGTACAATTCTGGACACCGGTGCTCAGGAAAGATGTTGCAGTGCTTGAGGGGATTCAAAGAAGAGCGACTAAATTAATAAATGGAATGAGAGGACTGGAATACCTAGAGAGGCTAACAAAATTAGGATTATTCACCCTGGAAAAAAAGACTGCTATGGGGCGATCAAATAACTATTAGAGATGAGCGAACGTACTCGGATAAGCACTACTCGTCCGAGTAATGTGCTTTATCCGAGTACCTCTCTGCTCGTCCTGAAAGATTCGGGACACGCTGCGGAGCGGGGAGCTGCAGGGGAGAGCGGGGAGGAACGGAGGGGAGATCTTTCTCTCCTTCTCTCCCGCCCGCTCTGCCCCGCTCCCCGCTGCGACTCACCTGTCAGCAGCGGAGCGCCCCGAATCTTTCAGGACGAGCGGAGAGATACTCGGATAAAGCACATTACTCGGACGAGTAGTGCTTATCCGAGTACGTTCGCTCATCTCTAATAACTATACATTAGAGGACATTACAAGGATCTCTGCCATGATCTGTTTATACCCAGGACTGCAGCGGTCACGAGAGGGCATCTGCTATGTATAGAAGAAAGCAGGTTTCATCACCAACACAGAAGGGGGTTCTTTACTGTAAGAGCAGTGAGACTGTGGAACTCTCTGACTGGAGGACGTTGTGATGGCAAAATCCATAGAGGAGTTTAGGAGGGGACTAGATGCCTTTCTAGAGTGCCATGATGTTACAGGATATAGACATTAAATAACCAGCAGGGTTGTTGAGTCAGGTAGGAACTTTCAAAACGTTGATCCAGGGATTATTCTGACTGCCATTATGGAGTTGGGAAGAAATTTTTGCCCCCAATGGGCTAAATTGTCTTCTGCCTCATTGTTTGTTTGTTTTTTGCCTTCCTCTGGATCAACAAGGGGGAAGTGGAAACAGGCTGAACTAGCTTAACATTGTCTCCCTTCAGCCTAACCTAGTATGTTATCTCAAACTCCATCAAAAACGTGTGAAACAATTCTTAATAAAAACAAATTAGTGGCACCTTACTGGATAATCAAACTCCGTGTTACTATTTCCACCCTGATACTGTTGAACCAGTGCCGATCGTCCCCCTAGTAAGAGTGATCGATCTATATGGCTTTAAATACATCGTTCCTGTAGGTAACTGCAATGTTGCAGAAGTTTGTAGGAGCGATTAGAATTAGCAACGGTTTGTAGGCAGAACTATATAGGACCGGTCCGAGTTACTGAGCAAAGAAAAAGTCTAGGGGTTCAGGCAGAACTAAACATGGTAATAGATAGACTTCTTGCTAATAAGATTAAAGAATTGATGCATCCGTTATCGGGTGCTGTCAGACATGGATTGGTTATTGTTATTTTGCAATTGTCTATTTATAATTATTTAAAAAAGGAAGTTCGTTTTTTTTTATAAGAACTTGAAACTGTGATCCAACCTCATCTGCGTTGTGCCCAAACGTCCTTCTTCAGCGCACTATACAAATAATTAGATATACCTGATTGATGAGACTACAATACCCTTTGAGCATTATCCAAATTAAACCGAGTACTCCATCACCCTATCGGCAAGTATAACTAGTAGCACCCAAATGACTGGCCAAACTAGTCACATATCTGCAGTGCCAAAACAGAGGAACGCCACATCCCACTTCCTGCCCCGGACAGGACAGCAGTGCGGCGCTCCCATGGATTTCATCAGTTTAAGAGCCTAGACTACCACTTTAATATGCAATTCTCCCAAAGAGCCACTATATAGCTATGTGTATAAAACATACTGGGGCCCCCGCTGTAATCTGCTAGGGAACAGAGCAGCAAGGGGTGAATATATCTCCAAGATGCTCCTTGTACGGCGATTCAGCAGGTCTACCATTCATAAGCTCAAGGGTGCCGCTGAACAGAAAGTGCAATATCCAGTAATGGATCTCCTGATCCGATTTACAGCGATACATGATGTGGTCATGCGGTTTCCATGCTAAGCCTATTGGCTCATCATAAACAGCTTGAAGTATTTGACAGGTCCGAGGTCCTGTTCTCTCACAGTCACGTGTTGGGTAAACCCTGCACAGATCCATCTATGCGTCTCTGTAAACACTATTTCACAATGCTGATGCTTGTGCGCAAAGATCTAAAAACATAGGAACAGCAGCAGAAAGGAGTAAAAAACACACAATGCAGCAGGGTGAAGCCGGGCCACTTTTTGGATGAGTATCTCCCATCATTATTTTTTCTTTGACCACCTGAATACTTGCCCTGTCAACGTCAAAGTACAGCCTTCTAGCACAGAACTTTTTCAGGTCTCTACAATGGTCTTATTGGGAAAAAAAAATCAGTTGTGAGCTATATATTTTATCAACATTTGCATTCAATAAAATACAATTGGACAACCGGAATAGAATACAACTGGACAGGAAAACATCTGAAGTCAAAAAAATTATGTTATGTTGACATCACACCGAGGTTTTTGTGGCATTTTTGATGCAGAGTTTGGAGCCAAATCAGTATTGGATCCTGCAGAAAGACGTACAAGTCTTTCTTTAATGTTTCTTAAGGCCCATTTAGTGAACGATTATCGCTCAAAAGCCGTCTTTTGAGCGATAATCGCTGTGTCTAACCGCACTGACATCGTGCAGTTTTCGTTAAGCCGCCGCTTGTCTTCTGCATCCTCCGCTCAGAGCGCTCGGCTGTATAACAGCTGGGCGCTCTGAGCAGCTGGATACAAAAGACAAGCGGGGACACCCAAGGTGATCGCTTAACGTTTGAGTGATCATCTTGCGCTGTAACGGCCGGGTCGAATCTGGCTGCGAGAATTCTCGCAGCGGAACCCGACCCGAGCCCCTGCAGAGAGCAGCGCGTCACTCACCTCTCCCGCGGCCCCGACTCTTTCATGTGCCGGCTGCCGGTGCATGCGCAGAGCGGAGCCGGAGGCTGGGGAGTGACGTTTCTGTGCGGGGCTCTGCATGCTGCGATTTGTTTGCCGCGCGAGATTTTGTGCGGCCAAATCGTGGCCGTCTGCTTAGGATTGCGTTTGTTAACTAAATGACACAACGATTATCACCCAAAAGTTGCTCAAAAGACATCTTTTGAGCGATAATCGTTGTGTCTAAATGGGCCTTTACTCTATTTCAATCTAATTCTAGCTTTAAAAAAACGCATGCAAAACTGCCACAAAAACCGTGTGACACCCCTTACAGTGGCAGGAGGGTCATATTGGCACAGGCTAAACAAAAAGCAGCCTTAACAGCAGTAAAATACTTTCTAGAAGAGCAGACGATGCTTCTGACATGTCTTTTTTAGTAAATACCTGTATCCCCTATACAATACCTACAATACCACTGAGGCATCTTACCTTACACCTGTGTATTGTGCCGCTGCCCTGTAAGGTCAGGCTGACTGATCAGAGATCGGCATGTAAACCCCTTTGTATACGGGTCTGCAAGATATTTTTAAAATGTGTTGCAAATGGCCCTCCACATAGCTTGTTTTATCCAAAAGGTAAGATTTCTACCTACATTATAGTGGCATCTACCCCACCATCATGCTTAGGCTCACTGCGCAGTCCCTGCCACGCCAGGGTTAGAAGCCTTCCCAGGCTAAAATGACAATCTTTTTTCAGTGTCAAGAACAGAAAACTATCTGCCTCCCCATCTTACTATCTTCACATCTTAAATGGTCAGCGACCTGTCAAACAACTTGTGCTCATCTCATAGCCATTGAGATAACCAGCAAAAAAAAAAAAGTCACTTCATTTACCCGAAATCACATTTTTGTGCTGCCAAAAAAAATAAATAAAATCACTTTAAAATGCTGATAACTATGAATCTCCCTTTCCTCTAAATTTGTGGCCTACTGCCCGTCAATGAAGCCGGTTTGTGCCAATAGAGATACCAAGACAGATTAAAGGAAGTGGAGTTGGGTGTTGTCTCATGCTGCCCATAGTAGTCTATGGAGAGGGGGAAGAAGGGAATTGCAGAAGGAAGACAGAACCAGAGACTCACAGATGTGCTGGTGCAGCTAATAAGTAATCTGCTGTCCTTGAGCTACTGAAATCACATAGTTAGGGCTCTTTCACACGAACATATATCGGCCGCCGTTTTGCTCTATGATCTGATGTATTGGACCTCAATGCATCAGATCACATGGCCAAATTCCCTCAATGTAAAAGCGCTCAGCTGGCCAATATAGCGACGGGCTGAAAAGATAGTCCTGGAACTATCTTTCGATCCGGAATACGTGGCCCGCTACATTGACTACTATGGGAGCCAATGACAGCGGCCAGAGAAGGAAGGGAGTTTAGCAGCGTGACTGCTAAACTCCCTCAACGTTCTCCCCTCCGGCTGTTTGCAATGGGAGGGGGCGGGGCAGGGATTGGGGACAAGCACCGCCCTGTCCTGCCTCCTCCCATTGCTGGCTGTAGGGAGGGGTCAGGAGCTTAGCTCCACCCCATCTCACGCACTCCCATTGCAAACAGCCCGACAGGAGGAGAGAGGAGGTGAGGAGGCTAGGGGGAGGGACGGGGCAACGACATGGCGGCCTCGGTGTATATGCGCCAGACCCATGCCGTCTAAACTGGGCCAACGAACTTTAGATTTGTGTGCCCATTCACAAGTTTTTACTCATCAGATCGTAGTGTATATTGGCCGGCCATGAAAACTGTGACCGATATATGCTCGTGTGAAAGAGCCCTTATAGTGTTATTCCTCAGATATACACATGAAAGATATTTCAGAAAAGGCAACTGAAAAAAGTCAAGTAGGCACTGAAGACCAGAGTCAATGACATACAACTTGTAAAAAGAAATTGAAAAACCTCAAGTGTAAATTCACAAGTTAGATAACTCTTAAAGTTATTTTAGGTATTAGATTTAGCTTATGTCAAAATGAAAATAACTAATAAGTCTGGTCACAGATGAGAACGGTTTAGAGGAAAAGAAGATCCACAAGTCAAATTTTTGCCTATACATTGCAACTTCACTTTATCACTTTCAAAGCCGCACCCTGTATATCATAGTGGCCTTCCGTAAAACAAGCCTGATTCCTGAACTATAAATATCTGGTTGTGCGTTGCAGCCAGATCTACTCAGCTACACTCTTTGTAAAAAATAAGCCCCTAGAAGGAGTTGTCATTTTGTTGCAAAACTCTGCATGTAGTTCCATTTCAGGCAGATCTACAAATGACTGCGGCCTTATTAGATGAATGGTCTTGCCACCCGAGACCCTAAAAGCGGTTCCACACTTAGCCTATAAAAACGAGGCAGCCATTGTATATCAGTCGGTCACCCCAGTCGGTTGCCTCTCATGGCAGGGCTTCCAAGAAGCATTTTCTAGCAGGAGAATGCTCAGCGTACATGGCAAAGGTGTCACAGTAAAGCCTCAAAAACATTGCCACACTTCTTGGCCTGCCTGATCGCCAGATTTATTGCAAATAGATGTATGGTACCATCTGGGACGTCAACTATGAAAGCCTACGTGCTTTCACGATCTAGAGGTTCAGTTACAGCAAATATAGACCGATATGCTGCAGGATACCATACAGAACCTGTGTGCCTCCATGCCGGCCAGTATCACATCTTGTATCCAAGCAGGGAGCAGCCCAACAGGGTACTAGAGCCTCCATGCCCATTTGCATCACATCTTGTATCCAAGCTAGAGGCGGTACAATAGGGTACTAGATCCTCTATGCCTACCAGTATCACATCTTGCATCCAAGCTAGAGGCGGTACAGAGTACTAGAGCCTCCATGCCCACCCGTATCACATCTTGTATCCAAGCTAGAGGCGGTACAACAGGGTACTAGAGCCTCCATGCCCATTTGCATCACATCTTGTATCCAAGCTAGAGGCGGTACAACAGGGTACTAGAGCCTCCAAGCCCGTCCATGTCACATCCTGTATCCAAGCTGGAGGCAGCCCAACAGGGTACTAGAGCCTCCATGCCCGCTAGTATCACATCTCGTATCCAAGCTAGAGGCGGTACAACAGGGTACTAGATCCTCTATGCCTACCAGTATCACATCTTGCATCCAAGCTAGAGGCGGTACAGAGTACTAGAGCCTCCATGCCCACCCGTATCACAACTTGTATCCAAGCTAAAGGCGGTACAACAGGGTACTAGAGCCTGCATGCACATCCATATCACATCTCGTATCCAAGCTAGAGGAGGTACAACAGGATACTAAAGCCTCCATGCCCATTCGTATCACATCTTGTATCCAAGCTAGAAGCAGCTCAACAGGGTACTAGAGCCTGCATGCCCATCCGTATCACCTTTTGAATCCAAACTAGAGGCGGTACAACAGGGTACTAGAGCCTCCATGCCCACCCATATCACATCTTGTATCTAAGCTAGAGGCGGTACAACAGGGTACTAGAGCTTGCATGCCCATCCGTATCACATCTTGTATCCAAGCTAGAGGCGGAACAGGGTACTAGAGCCTCCATGCCTGCCCGTATCACATCTTGTATCCAAGCTAGAGGCAGTACAACAGGGTACTAGAGCCTCCCTTCAAGTGTTCAGTTTTGTGCAATAAATTACCCTTTTGCTCTGATATTGTAATCACTTAATTATAACATTACAAATCACTCAGATCATTTCATTCGTTTTCGATGACTACTTCTAGGCGCTTGATTTTTTTTTTTAACAATGTTTATTATTTGTCATTTGTTAATAAAGTTTTGTTTACAGACAGCAATGTACAGAGAACTGGTTCAGAGGTGGGTATTCTTTACGAAGAATGCATCTGTGATATGTTTTATATTAATTACCTGAGTCATGCTCTGCCACAGATAAGAACACTCATTAACGAGCGCTGAGCCACCTCATGTCAGATTTAAGAAGTGTAAGTGTAGCTTTACACGGGATGACTGTCTAGCGCATAAGCACCCAACAGCCGTCCCATGGACTACCAGACGACTATCACACCTGTGTTTTACACAGGAGCGAGGCGTTCAAGTGAAGGAAGACGTAGCAGCTGAGGCTCATTTAGACCACCCGGCTTCATTCACAGTACCCAGGAGTCGCTCAACGATTAACACAGCCTAATAGTCGCTTGGCTTTTAGTTCTGCTAAAAGCCAAGTGACTCCGACAAATGAGCGATTTCTTGCTTCGTGCCCTGCAGCCACCTACAATGGCAAGTAATATCAGCTTATAGAAGCAATAGAGTGTTACCAACTCCATAGCAATATGGTTAAGTGAACAGTGGTTGAGAAAGACTAAAGGCCCGTTTACACGCAAAGACAATCTTTCAAACAATGTGCACACAGCTCCATTGTTCTTGCATGAGCTGTCGGCAGAATACAATGTAATCTCCGACTCCCGCTGAGAACACAGTGTGTGGTCCCGGTTATCTCTCTCCAGGTGAATGATTGATTTTAAGCTCACCTTAAAATCATCGTTCAGATGAAAAGTGAACGATGTCCACGTTACATGCAACGATAATCGCTCATTTGCCATCGTTTGAACAAATTTTGAGCGATAATAGTTGCGTGTAAATGGGCCTTTAGTGTCCCTTAATATGTGCCAAGTTAGCTTTCTGGAATGGGAAGACTAAAGCAATGATTAGAATGATGATCATCCTGCTATTCATAGGATACACACCAGCACAGCAATTCTGCTGAAAATACAGGTTGTAAACCTGAGAAGTGTTTACGTATGGGTATATATTACTTTAAGGTTATTAAACCCGAACTTGTATAATTAGGGGTTTCTTGTTATGTAACATTATATCACCATTTTATAGATCGTCGTAATTAAAATATAATTAAACCATGTCCAGTGCACTTAAATTTAAACCCCATTAAGATTTCAGGGTGCAGAGAAACTCCTTCTAACATGTGATGGGAACAATTTTAACCACTTCATTTACAAGCTTCTCTTTTATAAACTGGGCTATATTTGGTTTAATACCCCTTTAATCTGGAATAGTAGTCTATATTTCCAATATTCAGTAATTGTTCTGTTCTTTCCATCATTCATCTTCAGAGGTGCCCTTACAATCTTCATACATTATCTACCTTCCATACTATAGTAAGACTGGCCCAGTAGTGTATGCTGGAGCTATCCATGGTTTTTAAACTTGATGAAACCAGAATGTACCATAGAAAAAAAATAAAATAAAATAAATATTATATTATATTATATTATATATTATATATATAAATTTATTTATTTTTTTTTTGCTCTAGTATATTAAACAATTAAGACAGTCGATATATTGGCAAGAAATAGCTTAAATATCACATTGTAGTTACAACTTCTGAAAAACTGTTGCAAGAGAATCTATTCAAAAACAACTATTTCTGCAACATTTAAGACGTAAAATAACCACTGAATAACCTAATAAACCAGCAGAACATTTATACACATAATTACTGTATTACGGAAAGCTTAAATTGTATTTTATTATTTAGCTCTTTGATTTATAGACTTTAGTTAATCTCTATTCCAGGAACTCTAAGTTTAAAAACGTAAACCTGAGCCAAACTTAATGAAAAAAAAAAATCCAATTCTTTTTAGATGTAAACAGTTCGAGCAGAAATTATATATAGTTTTACTTCAAAAGATACGGTAAAACCAAATCTTGTGCCATTTTACAACGTGGGACACAAAAAATACAGCAGATGAAGAAAAAAAATGTGTTTGTTTAATTTTTTCACAACTTCAGATTTTTAACTAACAAAAGCTTACTTTTTGTGTCTAAGCAGCAAAAAAAACGTCCAATTGTTTGCCTAATCTGCACTTTGTAATATTTGCACAAGATTCGAAAAAGTGATGAAACACTGCAAGAAAATACCTGCTAATTTAAGTAAAAAGACATAGGGGACATCGTTTACCAGTCAACTGCTAATTAGACATGCAATGTTTTTCACTCCTTTTTATTTCTTTATCTGCTAATTAAAGCACAAGGGACGGTGTTCATAGCGTGTTATTGGTTACATGTATGCAACCATCACAACACAGCGCTGACTGTTTTCATCCCGTCTGGAAACTGACATTAATAATGCCTTTAACCAAACCGAGTTTACTAACAACTTTGTTTATGATGTAGTTGTCGTACAGCAGTCTGATAAACGGATCATCAAGGAGACGATTACCGAGTCTGCAAGTACAAGTGAGAATACCTGGAGGCTTCTGCGTTCACAAGAAATATTACACACACATTCTTATCGCGTGGTTTCACTCATTTTAAACACCCCAAAAAAAGCTGATTTTTCTAATATTATGTACAAAAATGTTTAATTACAAAAATACTCCCTCTGACCCCAAGTATAGTGTAGCCGAGCTTAGAACATATTTACATGGTAACACTGAAGCCAATTGTCAAGTGAACATGATCAAGTCTATAATACCGGCAGCCTACAGTTACTATATACAAAGCAATGCTTTGTTACAGTATAAAATGTGGGAAATATTAGAAATAGACTTAAACTTTTCTCCAGGGGGAAAAAAAAAAATAAAAAAAAAATACAGATTTGATGGAGCATAAAAGTTTTTTTTTCCCACTGATAGTTACTTGTTTCGTAAAAGTTGCAATCTGACACTATCCTGCAATATTGGATGCTCAGGTAACACTTATTAGGATTTATGGTTTGGTTTATGAGACATTGTTACAATGTAACAATACTGAGCTTGTCCGGCTCATTTCAGAATGATATGTCTGTGGCCAGCAGTGGTCTTCAGCTCCTTCCACATGTGATATCAGGCTTCATGACTGCAACTAAAACACGACAAACCTATTGCAACGTTAAGATTTCCCTGACCTTAGGAAGTGAACAATGATGCAAGACTTTCTGGCTGTTTACTTCAGACATGTTAATGAGGAAACTGGAGAAGTAGAAAGAAAATGATAACCGTGATACAATAGCATTCAATGGTTGGATCAGAACAGGCAGCTTGATACATCAGTGCCTTCATGTTCAAATGTGGAAAGTGCGCCGAAATCAGGTTTGCATTACAATTAGGTCTACGCCTCTGCAATAGAACGCTCCTATTTTCCGGATAACATCTCTTTCATTTGGAAACACCAAGCTTCTGGCAAACTAACATTTCAATCCACTACATTCTTGCAGGTTCACCTTCAGCAGCTTCATTTCTGTGAGGGACATCTGCTTATTCTAAAACACACGAACAAACCTAAAAACCTACTTTTTTGGAAAATAAAAAGGGCTTTGTAAACTAAATTTAAAAAAAAAAGGATTGGAGAAGTTGCAGTGTAGGAAAAAGTTAATTATAAATAATCATAGTTTAGAGAGAGTCAACATATCCCACTGTACTTCAAAAATCGTGTCCTATGTGTTCTTAAATGACCCAAAAGTATAGTAACTGGAAAAAGCAGACACATAACAAACATTTTAGTGGAAAAAAAAAAAGGGACGATATTTGATCACTGTATAGTATTAAAAAAAAAAAAAGATTACAGCTGGACTAATGTGAAGTGTTAATAAACCACGGGTCAGGACAATTGACAGTGAAAGACATTGTTATTAGAGAGTTACATTTACTGAAAACAAGACTTGGACGTTTTCCAGTCCCTCGTTTTTCTCCCCAACTTTATAGTTTTGTACTCTGCCCCAAAATACATTTACAAGAGCGGTATCAATCATTGATGGGGAAGCTCGGTGCTCATCTTCCTCAGATGCTGCACTTCCACTTTCCACATCATTTTAGTTCATTGACCTATTACACTGCGCACACAAAATGTACAAACAAGAATCAGGAAGCTCCCAGAGCAGAACAATATGCAGCTTCTGGACTCACACCGCTGTCCCTACAACTAGACAAAACCTAAAAGTACATGAAGACAGGCGATTACGTAACGGACCACCATCGCTCTGCACAGCTACCAGCGCAATGTGCCCTTAATCTGTTACCGCTACTGCACAAAGGGCATAAAACAGATCAATGAATCAGGATTAAAATGAACCAAGTCAATTCCTGTTAACTTGAACTAATGTCAATGAGAACTTGGTCAACATAAGATCACAAAGCAGGGCCCCATAGTCAATGTGATGCAGCAATCTACTTCTATAGGAAACAGTGCTAAGAAACCCACAAGGCATCGGACCTGCTTCTATGTACATCACAAGACCACAATGGCTTGGGGCTTTCTTCGTACATGTAAAATGCAACATATCGATAAACGGATTCTTCTCATCAACCATGTGCTACAGAGTCAAACTTGATCTTCAAAAATTAATACAACAGTGTAAGTTTTTGCACGCAGCACAGCGGCCACACGATACTTTTTTTTTTTAAAGGTAAGAAATATATATAATTTACCTCCATTTTAAACACAAAGAATAAAATACAGATTAGTCTAGTTAAATTAAAAACAGGCACTCAAAATGTAGCAACAACACAACACAAACCAGCTGAATAAACACATCATGAAACAGCAAAGTTGGCCACAGACCAGTTTAAGTTGGGCGACACATTCAACATAAGCATTGGTCAAAAAGCGGATGAACAGTCATCGATTTAATCGTGTGTACAAGAAGTCCCACCAGCAACATGACGGACTAAACTGGCCGCTCAGGGAAACTGTTGTTTCTTTCCCCCCAAAAAACCTAAAAAGTAAATACACAACAGCAGATTTACTATTCAAAATAAGTGTTCTCTGCCACAAACTTTTTAAAACTCTATTGGACACTTTCTCCCTCTTGTCCGCAAAAGGGGTGTGGCCTAAATCGTGCCACAATTTTTGGCATAAACTGAGCCAACTAATAGGTGGCATAAATTTAGGCCAGCCTTAAGTTTCACCAGATTTACCATCCAGCTGTGATTAATCTGGAGCATTTTAAGACTGTCTCTAATGGCCCTTTTACACGGGCTGAGAATCTCACAATTCTCGTTTGCCCAAGTGAACAGGCTGGTGATGTCACGCTGGTGATGTCACGCAGGTGATGTCACGCTGGTGATGTCACGCTGGTGATGTCACGCTGGTGATGTCACGCTGGTGATGTCACGCTTAGGCGGCGTGTTTAGACTGCACGATTCTCAACATTCAGTGTTTCACATTTCTATGTGAAACACTAAAGATCAGCGTTTAAATAGCTCGAGCCGACGCTGGCTGAAACTGAAAAATGAACGAAAACCTCACAATCCTAGTTAGTCTTTGGCTGCGTTTAAACTGAATGAATATTCAGTTCCGCTCGTTGGAACGCTAATCATTCAGTCAAAACTCAGCTTTGCCTGTAGTGTCTAACTTTTAGGCCCCATGCACACTGCCGGGTCGGATTCCGACAGAGATTCTCACAGCGGGATGCGACCCAGTGCTCCTGCAGTGCCTTCTCGCTTACCCGTCTGGCGTCTTCTCTCCCTGTGATGTGCCGCACATGCGCAGAGCAGGGCCGGCATGTCAGCGGTGACGTTTCTGTGTGAGCCTCGCACAGAAATAAAACATGCTGTGATATTGATACCGCAAAAATTTCCCGCAATAAAAATCGTGGCTGTCTGCATAGGATTGCATGCAGGCAATCCTACATCGGCGTGCAACGGCGGAAGTTCCGGGGCGGAATCTCGCTGCGGACTTTCCTTCCGTGGACATTGGGCCTAAGACAGTATTAGTAACTGTGCCCCAGAGTGTTCTTACAAAAGTGGCAAGTGATCATACCAGATACTGTTTCAGCCAATCATGGCTGAAAATTTTCGAACCTAGAAAACAAAATCACATTTTTTGGCAAACCCAAGTTACCATCATATCTGTGTGAAATATTCACACAAAGGCTGGCCAAAATTGGCCATTTAGGCCGACCCTTATCTCATGCTTATGAGCAGCTTTACACGAAAAAAATAAATAAATAAATGACCCCAGGATAAGGATTGGGAGTAGTAAACGCAGAACAATAATTAAATTCTATTAAGATGTCCTGGATCAGTTTTGAAGTCACCATCTTTCCATGATACGATTGTGACGCGCATTTGGAGCTTTAGTATTCGACGTCAGGGAAGGATCGGTAATTCTAAGTCAACAAGCATGAGATAAGCAGGACTATTATATTGTACAATGAACAGATCATCAGACACTGCGCTACTTTGACACAGTTATTTGCTGTTTAAAAAAAATGGTCAATCTGTTATAATTTTGAAATAAAAGTATCAACTCTACAGCCCGCCATAGTAAACAATACTCCACATACATTACAGCCAGCCCTAGTAAACAATGCTCCACATACATTACAGCCCTAGTAAACAATGCTCCACATACATTACAGCCCTAGTAAACAATGCTCCACATACATTACAGCCCTAGTAAACAATGCTCCACATACATTACAGCCCTAGTAAACACTACTCCACATACATTACAGCCCTAGTAAACACTACTCCACATACATTACAGCCCCAGTAAACAATACTCCACATACATTACAGCCAGCCCTAGTAAACAATACTCCACATACATTACAGCCCTAGTAAACACTACTCCACATACATTACAGCCCTAGTAAACACTACTCCACATACATTACAGCCCTAGTAAACACTACTCCACATACATTACAGCCAGCCCTAGTAAACACTACTCCACATACATTACAGCCAGCCCTAGTAAACACTACTCCACATACATTACAGCCCTAGTAAACAATACTCCACATACATTACAGCCCTAGTAAACAATACTCCACATACATTACAGCCCTAGTAAACAATACTCCACATACATTACAGCCCTAGTAAACAATGCTCCACATACATTACAGCCCTAGTAAACAATGCTCCACATACATTACAGCCCTAGTAAACACTGCTCCACATACATTACAGCCCTAGTAAACACTACTCCACATACATTACAGCCCTAGTAAACAATACTCCACATACATTACAGCCCCAGTAAATAATACTCCACATACATTACAGCCCTAGTAAACAATGCTCCACATACATTACAGCCCTAGTAAACAATGCTCCATATACATTACAGCCCTAGTAAACACTACTCCACATACATTACAGCCCTAGTAAACACTACTCCACATACATTACAGCCAGCCCTAGTAAACACTACTCCACATACATTACAGCCAGCCCTAGTAAACACTACTCCACATACATTACAGCCAGCCCTAGTAAACAATACTCCACATACATTACAGCCAGCCCTAGTAAACAATACTCCACATACATTACAGCCCTAGTAAACAATACTCCACATACATTACAGCCCTAGTAAACAATACTCCACATACATTACAGCCCTAGTAAACAATACCCCACATACATTACAGCCAGCCCTAGTAAACACTACTCCACATACATTACAGCCCTAGTAAACACTACTCCACATACATTACAGCCCTAGTAAACACTACTCCACATACATTACAGCCAGCCCTAGTAAACACTACTCCACATACATTACAGCCAGCCCTAGTAAACAATACTCCACATACATTACAGCCCTAGTAAACAATACTCCACATACATTACAGCCCTAGTAAACAATACTCCACATATATTACAGCCCTAGTAAACAATACCCCACATACATTACAGCCCTAGTAAACAATACCCCACATACATTACAGCCAGCCCTAGTAAACAATACTCCACATACATTACAGCCCTAGTAAACAATACTCCGCATACATTACAGCCCTAGTAAACAATACTCCACATACATTACAGCCCTAGTAAACAATACTCCACATACATTACAGCCCCAGTAAACAATACTCCGCATACATTACAGCCCTAGTAAACAATACTCCACATACATTACAGCCCCAGTAAACAATACTCCACATACATTACAGCCCCAGTAAACAATACTCCACATACATTACAGCCCTAGTAAACAATACTCCACATACATTACAGCCCTAGTAAACAATACTCCACATACATTACAGCCCTAGTAAACAATACCCCACATACATTACAGCCAGCCCTAGTAAACAATACTCCACATACATTACAGCCCTAGTAAACAATACTCCACATACATTACAGCCCTAGTAAACAATACTCCACATACATTACAGCCCTAGTAAACAATACTCCACATACATTACAGCCCTAAGTAAACACTACTCCACATACATTACAGCCCTAGTAAACACTACTCCACATACATTACAGCCAGCCCTAGTAAACAATACTCCACATACATTACAGCCAGCCCTAGTAAACAATACTCCACATACATTACAGCCAGCCCTAGTAAACAATACTCCACATACATTACAGCCAGCCCTAGTAAACAATACTCCACATACATTACAGCCCTAGTAAACAATACTCCACATACATTACAGCCCCAGTAAACAATACTCCACATACATTACAGCCCCAGTAAACAATACTCCACATACATTACAGCCCTAGTAAACAATGCTCCACATACATTACCGCCCTAGTAAACACTACTCCACATACATTACAGCCCTAGTAAACAATACTCCACATACATTACAGCCCTAGTAAACAATACTCCACATACATTACAGCCCTAGTAAACAATACTCCACATACATTACAGCCCTAAGTAAACACTACTCCACATACATTACAGCCCTAGTAAACAATACTCCACATACATTACAGCCCTAGTAAACACTACTCCACATACATTACAGCCAGCCCTAGTAAACAATACTCCACATACATTACAGCCAGCCCTAGTAAGCAATACTCCACATACATTACAGCCCTAGTAAACAATACTCCACATACATTACAGCCCTAGTAAACACTACTCCACATACATTACAGCCAGCCCTAGTAAACAATACTCCACATACATTACAGCCAGCCCTAGTAAACAATACTCCACATACATTACAGCCCTAGTAAACAATACTCCACATACATTACAGCCCTAGTAAACAATACTCCACATACATTACAGCCCTAGTAAACAATACCCCACATACATTACAGCCCTAGTAAACAATACCCCACATACATTACAGCCAGCCCTAGTAAACACTACTCCACATACATTACAGCCCTAGTAAACACTACTCCACATACATTACAGCCCTAGTAAACACTACTCCACATACATTACAGCCAGCCCTAGTAAACACTACTCCACATACATTACAGCCAGCCCTAGTAAACAATACTCCACATACATTACAGCCCTAGTAAACAATACTCCACATACATTACAGCCCTAGTAAACACTACTCCACATACATTACAGCCAGCCCTAGTAAACACTACTCCACATACATTACAGCCAGCCCTAGTAAACAATACTCCACATACATTACAGCCCTAGTAAACAATACTCCACATACATTACAGCCCTAGTAAACACTACTCCACATACATTACAGCCCTAGTAAACACTACTCCACATACATTACAGCCAGCCCTAGTAAACACTACTCCACATACATTACAGCCAGCCCTAGTAAACAATACTCCACATACATTACAGCCCTAGTAAACAATACTCCACATACATTACAGCCCTAGTAAACAATACTCCACATACATTACAGCCCCAGTAAACAATACTCCACATACATTACAGCCAGCCCTAGTAAACAATACTCCACATACATTACAGCCAGCCCTAGTAAACAATACTCCACATACATTACAGCCCTAGTAAACAATACTCCACATACATTACAGCCCTAGTAAACAGTACTCCACCATACATTACAGCCCTAGTAAACAGTACTCCACATACATTACAGCCCTAGTAAACACTGCTCCACATACATTACAGCCCCAGTAAACAATACTCCACATACATTACAGCCCCAGTAAATAATACTCCACATACATTACAGCCCCAGTAAACAATACTCCACATACATTACAGCCCTAGTAAACAATGCTCCACATACATTACCGCCCTAGTAAACAATACTCCACATACATTACCGCCCTAGTAAACGCTGCTCCACATACATTACAGCCAGCCATAGTAAACAATACTACACATACATTACAGCCCTAGTAAACAATACTCCACATACATTACAGCCCTAGTAAACAATACTCCACATACATTACAGTCCTAGTAAACAATACTCCACATACATTACAACCCTAGTAAACAATACTCCACATACATTACAACCCTAGTAAACAATACTCCACATACATTACAAACAATACTCCACATACATTAAACTGCTCTGCAGAAGTCTACCTGTGGAATATAACAAGGCATACAAACTTTCTAACCATCAACATTATTTGGATTGTCAAACTCACAATTATTTACCTTCGCGTTTCTACAATCTAAACTCCATTCTTTTTCCAGGTATCCAATGTGTAATAAACCCCCAAAATTAAAAATACCAACACAATGATACAATCCGAATAGATTAAGCACCTCTTTTTGGAACCTAGAACTTCCTCAGGCTTCAACACATCTCTATCATATCATAATCAAACCAGGGAATATAAACCGGGGTCCAAAATCCATAATACTTTGGTCATAAATTCTCTAGTTAGTATACACTTAAGCCAATACCAGGTAAACACACATTTTCAGGATTTCTTGCACGACCTAGCAGTAGGATTTCGGTGCAAACAAGTTCTATTTGCTATTGATTATAATCTTTAATCTGGCTGTCAATCTCAGGATTACAACGAATGTTGACACAACCAATAACGGTTTACCTAGTCGCCTATGCAATCAGAAATGATTAGTTGTATAGCCTTCTTCAAGGCTTGTAATGGTCACGTTGTCAAATACAGCATAGTCTTCAAACAGGGATCGACATACTATAGCAGAGTTTAGGAGCCGGTTGGTCCGCTCCAGCTGCCAATCAGAGGGTGCAAAGGCCCAGCATTGAGACTTTCATAGATTTCAATACACAAGAACCCAAAACAGTTGCCAGAAGTTGTAGGTTCTAGGTGGATTGTAATTATTTGGGCTCCTGGGGTTTGTCCAGCAGAAATAATGGTGCACAGAAGTCCTCTGTCTCTTTAAAACAAAACAGTTACTGTAATATATAGATAAGCTTGTTCCTTGTGTATAGGCAATTCTCGTTTGCATAGTCAAATAGTGCTTTATCACAGGCATCCATGCACGGTACACATCATGAGAAACGGTATAACGTTACCTAGAGAGCAGTAACTTTCAATGGCGTAACCAACACCGGCTATGGATACAAGCCATACTAAACAATTCTAACGCTATGTACACCAGGATAGTGACAGCTGTAAACCATTCTAGTACGAGAAGTACCCTGCATGCGTATAGGTTCTGTACTGGTGCCTCTCTGCTGGATACATACTTTCCATGTTTTACATAAATCAATAAATGAAACAAGATTACAAAAAAAACTAAAACTACAACTAAGGAATAAAAAGGCTAAGCAAATCCAGTGGCTACCAGGGCCATAAATAGAGTCTGGCCAAACTACCGGACAGTAATCTACAATATAATAATTGTAGAACTTTAGTGTATCCCATTTATGACAAATGGAGCTTCTGCCATGAATGTACTACTGACTCCAATATTTTAGGGGTATGTTACCCATAGTAGCGCCCGGCTCCAATGTACGCTTACACTAAAGTACCAACATACACTTAAGAAAAAAAAATCCAGTTCAAGTTGCTTTAAACCCAGCGAAATGCATAAGATTAACCAGTGTCTTACCTCTGTGTAATCAAAGTCCGACAGTGGCGCTATACTCTTGATGTAATCGATTCGGAACTGGTTTTCCGGATTAGCCAGTGGAACTGGGGGTATTAATGTGCTCATTGCAGATACTATTGTCTGTGGGGTCATAAAATACATAAAAATAGACTTTATTTTGGCTTTAAGATCACAAAACACAGAATAATTAAGTAAAATATGGTTCATGTACTTTACAACATAGAAATGTGTTACAGGTGCTTCCTGTGCTGAGGGTCACAGCGATTCCCCATATGTCACCTCCACACACACTTCCTATGGTCAATGCTGTGGATTCCAGGGCTCTTGAAAAAGTACCAGTACCAGAGCCAACTGAGTAATACTAACAGTGGGGGGAGGGGAGGGGTGCATTACTGGCTATAGTAAGGAACTAGATAAAATAACCCGTTTCAGAGACAGTGAACATATACTGTGTGTATGAAGTAACCCCACCAAGACATTACTCCTTCATAGCTTATTTACTAACATATACCAAGATGCAAAGACGAAAACCCTCCCAGTGCAGACTTACCACAATGGCATCTTTAACATTTTTCCGAATGTCCTGAATTTTCTGTTTCTTTTCTCTGTATTGGAGAGAGAGGTGTGTAAATAACACAAAACTCAGTGACAGCAATATATCAGAAGAGCAGCACATTCTAGGCCTGCCGGGCCTCCTTGTACATCCGGCCAGTCTGAGCTGGACTACTTTACTAAAGCAAGATTCCACTTCTAAAACTTTTCTGGGGCCGTGTCTCAGCCATATAAGCTTCGCACTTCAAGGTCTCACAATGTGAGAAGAATGCCGGACGGGAGCGCACCCGAAAAACTTAGATTTCTAACTTTAAAAATTGTTGCATTTTCCATTTATTTCTTAAGCTTGTGTGAAAAATAGCCGAAACGTCTTCAAATGATCCCAAGTGTGAAGATATTTATGCACAAAGCAATAGCACATTCACCACTCTCCCCATAATAGGACTATATCGCTTAGAAGACACTTCCCTCAACTGACGTTTGGAAAGAGGCAAAAACCCCCGATGCCAATCTATTGGTAGGATTACTGCTGCCTTAGATGGCTTCACACACAGCATTTTGGGGGGAAAATGTAGTTTTTGATGCACTTTTTTTAAGCCGAAGCCAGAAGCGGGTTCAGCAGGAAGTATAAGTGGAAGCCGTTCTTTCCTAGTTCTCGTTCTTTCTAATCCACTTTAGCTTAAAAAAAAGTGTATCTAAAAAAAGTAAGACTATTTTTTCAAAAAAATGCTTTCCGTGAAGCCACCCTTTAGATGCCAGGCAATGTTTGCTGCCCCTTTAAGAACAAAAACTGCTTTCCTTTCATTTGTGGGACAATAAGGAAGGTAGCAGGTATAATATACTATATACTTAACGCGTACGCTAATGCCAATAAGGACTAGGAATTGTGCCTCGTCATCATGGGTACAAATTAAAAAACATGGATGAAAATTAGCAATGCAGCAGTAATAACCGGTGTAGGAATGTGCCATCCCGGATGGCATAACCATCCTATGTAATGCCCAGAGCATCCTAACGCATATCCCCTACATATCCGACATCCCCCCATATCTGCACCGGCGCCACATGCTCCCATCATCGCTGCCCCCCTCCTGCACACACAATTTAGAGATTTGCTGCTATGTGAAAGTAGAGAGTCGCCATGTTGTTGCTACACAAGGGCCTGTCAAACGCTGCAGTAGCAACGGCACACTATAGAACGGCAGGAGGGCACAAGGCGGCCGGCCGGCACAATGCCCGGCGTTAGAGCAGCAATTCATAAAAAGGGGGAGCTGATGGGATGAGCCGTATATGTATATATTCTATATAGAAGCCATATCCCGGACATCACACAGCAGGCGCAGCGTCCTTACTCTGAATTGAATCCGTTGACATGGAGGATCCTCATCTGCTTGACAATCGTGCTTTTTCCTGACTCGCCAGCACCTGCCGAAAAACAGGGGAAAAGGGACATTTAAATCCGTGAAGAATGATCAGTCCGTCATCATCTGCACAGGCCAAGGACTCTCCATTTTCCCTCACTGCAGGAGGGTATATATGTATATATCTATAGCAGGTAAGAGTGGGTGCAGCAGTGTGCCCGGCTGGCACCACCCTGTGTGCCCCCAGTGCCAGGCCCTCGCTCACCCAGCAGCAGCAGCCGGTGTGTGGCTTTGTAGGCCAACCTCTCCTTCTGCAGCTGCTTCTCGATCTTCTTGTTGGCCTCTCGCTGCGCCTTCTCGTCGATGCGCTGATCCTCCGTCTTGCTGTTGCCCAGACAGCCCATGTCTGCCGGTGACCGTGTGCCGAGGCGGACGCGTCCCGATGCGGCGGCGGCGGCGGCGGCCGGTGGTGGTGTAGCGCAAGGCGCAGCCTCCCCGCGAGCTCGAGCCTAGATCCCTGCGACGCTATAAATAGTCCCGGGCTGAGTCCGTGCCGGGTCTGTCCCCTCCCGGCTCCGCTCCTCCAGGTGTCAGCAGTGCCGGGGACGCATCACCGCGCGGCGGAGGAGAAGAGAAGGAGTAGAAAAGAGGGGAGTCTATAAATAACACAAAGAGGGAGAGAGAGGGGGGGAGAGAGAGAAGAGCTCCTCCTGGAAACCAGCCTAATGCCGCTCTCCCTCCCCTCATGCACAATCCTTCTATTTCTCCGCAAATTTCGGGCTATTTTTGTCTCTCGGGCTCAGTGCTGCCTCGTGCGGCAAGACGAGGAAGTGGAGGCGGCAGAGGAGGACACTCCCCCTTCGCATGCACATGTACACATGCAGCCCCCCTCTCTCTTCCTACAGACACATCCCAGCCCCTCCGAGAAGGATGCGCCGTGTACTGTAGATGCAGCACATCGTGCACGCCGGGCTTCCCTCGTCTTCCTCCCCATCTACTGGCCGCCGCTTCCTCCTCTGCAGTAACCCTTACGGTACAGGCCAGCTCTGCGCCTGCTTCCTAGACGGGCATTATGGATCGCGCACAAGCGACATCTAGTGGCTGTTCAGAGGTACTGACGTTCTCATAAAAAAAATCAAAAAAAAAAAAAAAAAAAAATCAGCCTGCACCGAGCTACCGTGGTAATGCTGCACGTTGGACACCAAAAAGAAAATACATAATAATACTTTCTATGCCCATTTTATTTTTCCCTTTTTTTGCTATTTTTCCCCCCTTTTTTATGTCAAATTTTGTTTTGGTCGTTGTAGAAGCAGTAATGCACTTCATTCCAGACCGTAGAGTTCACAGATTTTTTTTTCGTACTTGCACGGGCAATTCCATTCATTACCCTCCTATAGGATACAATAATTTGGAGTGCTATTAGTCCATAGATCACGGTTCAGAAACCCGCTCAAATCCGTTGGAATTTGCAATGCTGATCTACTGCTTTGTTTACAATTGTTGTTCTTGAACAGTTGGACTGTCTGTTATAGACCCAATGCACACAGCCGGATTTACATTGCGGAATTTGGAGCAGGCGTCTGCCTCCAGATTCCGAAGCAAATACTGCCCAAAGATGTGCTATGGAAAAATCGCTTTTCCATGTCCCCGAGAGGAAATCAACTGCTATTTTCCCTCCGTGAACGGAGGGAAAATCGCAGCATGTCTTATTCCAGCACGGATTCCGTGCAGACGGCTTTCATTGAAGTCAATGGAAGCAGTCCGATCCACGGCCCTTCTGCAATGACATTACGGAAGGGTCGTGGATTCCGTGTCATCGCCGAGCGACAGTGCAGCATTATCTGCAGTGCAGGCACATCCACATCACAGAAAAGAACCATCCAGACAGCTAAGAATGGGGTCTACGGCCGGGGACAGGGTCAGATTCCACTGCGGGATCCCACAGGCGGAATCCAACCCAGCCGTGTGCATTCGGATTTACTTATTACCATTTTATAAACTAATAAAAATAGTTTACTTATAAACTAATATAAACTAGGGAATACTGCAGCTGATGAGGGACAAAATGTAAAGAAACTAAAATTTTAGGTTAACCTGGAGTGAAATGAGCAGTGCACTTACAGCTTCTGCCCGGTATAAAGCAATCCCACAATAAGCACCAAAATATTCTGAAGCGGTTAACGAACAAAATACAGTAGTGAATTTCCCATGCGAGTTCTGTCCGATTCAGAGAAATGGGTTAATTCACAGGAGCCATTTGCTTTACAGGGTAGGAAAAAAACGTTGCATGTTCTATTGATTTGCGATTATTTTTTTTCTCTTCCAAGAATCACCCATTAATTAACTAAAGGAGAGTTTAAAAAAAACAAAAACATCGCAATCACATGCCATGCGATTTTCATGGGAGTGCAATGACTTTTTCATGCAAGTTACTACGGGGACCACATGGGGGGGGGGGAGCACTAGGAAGTGCATATCAGATGAAAACGTGTGAAAAATTGCATGAAAATAGGAAGAAGAAAAAAAACAAATTAAAATCACATGGAAAACAGTTTTTCACTGACCAAAAATTGCACTTGTGTGTGTCAATACAGCCAAAAGGAGAGGAGGTGTCTACAGTCTAATGACCATGAGTAACAAAATAGGGGCACAGTACAACAGATCATCCATGTTGAAGGGGTTTGCCACGTCTTTCTAAATATATTGTATTGGCAGGGAATGATGGAACGTTAATAAAGCAGTCATCGCCTTTGAAATGGCCTTAAATAGCTGCTGCAGCAGTAGCACACCATTCATTGTACACATGCTCTCTTAGCCAATCACTGGTTCCAGTGGTGATTCTGCCATGAACCGCATGTGACCACTGAAGAAGTCAACAAATGGCATATGACTACTGCAGCAGGACTGGAGGCCATTTAGAAGTTGAATATCCCTTTTTTTGGCTTTTTATTTTTCTATCATTGCCTGTCTATTTTTTTCGTTCCTGAAAAATTCCATGATATAAAATGGAAGATATAAATTAAGCTTTATGAATTACGAGCCAGAGCCAACACATATGTGGGGTACACTTATTGTATATGCAAAAAAAGGGGAGGGGACGGAGACTTGGCAGCGAGGGGGCAGGAGCTCAGTGCACTGCTCTTCCAGACGCCTCCCCTGCAGAGAGGGACGCTGTATATCGGCCGGCGTGAATACACGGCCAGTATACGGTTGTCTGAATAAGCCCTAATGGGAAGATTTATTGTGGATTCCT
Organism: Eleutherodactylus coqui; assembly: GCF_035609145.1. Lineage (NCBI taxonomy): Eukaryota > Metazoa > Chordata > Amphibia > Anura > Eleutherodactylidae > Eleutherodactylus > Eleutherodactylus coqui. Next base: position 73,992,269 of record NC_089845.1, read on the forward strand.
CTGCTGCACAGCCAACACTTGAACGTGGTCTAAGGCGTCTAAGAAGTTATTGCATGTCCTATTCTCGTCCGTTTTCATAGATGAGAACTGGACATGCAATTCACAGTTTCTATGCAGACCAGACAGCACATTGGTCAATGGCAGTTATGCTTTAGACTCTCAGGCGTAACTTGCAATACAGCTATGTGACTGACTTTTTTGGGTGTTTTTACATTATTTTTATGGCATGCATGTTAATGGTGCATCAAAAATGCTGCAAAATATCTGTACGTGTTTTACTGCAACATGACACAGTTTTGCAACACAGTTTTCAGCCAATCGCCTTCTACAGGTAGAGCACATGATTTCTATAGGCTTCACCTTTAAAAGTTGATCAGGTAAAAACTACAATGCAAAACCACAGCATTTCACAGTAAAAGACATACAGTTTTAGCACAGATGCAACTTCTTAGGGAGTGGGAGACAGAAGAAGTACATGAAGCTAGTTTCCAAATCCTTAAAAACTATTTAGATGGAATATATTTTCTAGAAGCCCTTGTAAGACATAGCTTTAAACTGAACGCCCGCACCTTTCCCACGCTCTCACTCATACATAAAACATGGTGCAAGACTAGAGACATAGAGGGGATCTAGGGATGTACACAGTATACCCCAATATGGGATGTGGCCTGGCTACCAGAGCTTAACAAACTAACAGAACGTGACAGGTGGAAGAGGCATAGTAAGGGTCTTCCAGATACTGATAGAGACAAACATTAAATTATTCAGTTAGTTACAAAACGAGTATAATTTAAAACATTTGTAATTTTACAAATATATACAGCTCACCAGGGGCGTAGCTAAAGGCTCATGGGCCCAGGTGCAACAGTTTATCTTGGGGCCCCCAAGTTCTCTTAACCCCTTAACGCAGAAGCGTAACTTGAAGCTCTTGGGCCCCAATGCAAAACCTGTAACAGGGCCCCCAACTATAGTGCTTTATTCATAGTACTCGCCTCCCTATATGGAGAAGAGAGGCCATATGGGCCCCCTAAGGCTCCTGGGCCCAGGTGCAACCGCATCCCCTATAGTTACACCAGTGCAGCTCAGACACGCATATCAGACAGAGTCAATGACTTGAGAGATAAAGGTTTCTCATTTTGTCGTGGCTAACATTATTGGTACAGCCTCCACCACCGCGGGGAAAATATCTAATGATGTATGAATACCTACAAAGAAAACTAAATCTCCGAAACCCACTGACGGTCAAACATAAATGGGGAGCAGACATCGGACCCATCGAGGGTTCCCAATGGGAAGAGATTCTGAGTATGACCCCTAAACTATAGGTGGTCACAACTGTATCTATTACACAGAGTATATCGCACTCCAGTGTTCTTGCATGACATAGGAGTAAGGAATAACCCGTGATGTATACGTTGTAAGATCTAAAGCGCTGAGTTTATACACATGATGTGGAGATGCCCAAAATTAAACAGATATTGGGTAGATGTACACTCATTAATCAATAACGTATATAAGGTTAATTTGGATCTTTCGCCACTTGTATGCGTACTCTGTTATGTGAGTGATCTACCAGTAGAGGAACAAGAGCAAATAGCGGTAGCAAGGTTACTTTATGTAACAAGATAACCGATAACTGAACAATGGCTGGATGAAATGGGACAGTGGGAGAATTTAAAACTAAAGTTAATTATTAGAGATGAGCGAGCACCAAAATGCTCGGGTGCTCGTTATTCGGGACGAAATTTTCGCGATGCTCGAGGGTTCGTTTCGAGTAACGAACCCCATTGAAGTCAATGGTCGACCCGAGCATTTTTGTATATCGCCGATGCTCGCTAAGGTTTTCATTTGTGAAAATCTGGGCAATTCAGGAAAGTGATGGGAACGACACAGCAACGGATAGGGCAGGCGAAGGGCTACATGTTGGGCTGCATCTCAAGTTCCCAGGTCCCACTATTAGGCCACAATAGCGGCAAGAGTGCCCCCCCCCCCCCCAACAACTTTTACTTCTGAAAGGCCCTCATTAGCAATGCATACCTTAGCTAAGCACCACACTACCTCCAACAAAGCACAATCACTGCCTGCATGACACTCCGCTGCCACTTCTTCTGGGTTACATGCTGCCCAACCCCCCCGCACGACCCAGTGTCCACAGCGCACACCAAAGTGTCCCTGCGCAGCCTTCAGCTGCCCTCATGCCACACCACCCTCATGTCTATTTATAAGTGCGTCTGCCATGAGGAGGAACCGCAGGCACACACTGCAGAGGGTTGGCACGGCTAGGCAGCGACCCTCTTTAAAAGGGGCGGGGCGATAGCCCACAATGCTGTACAGAAGCAATGAGAAATATAATCCTGTGCCACCTCCATCAGGAGCTGCACACATGGGCATAGCAATGGGGAACCTATGTGCCACACACTATTCATTCTGTCAAGGTGTCTGCATGCCCCAGTCAGACCGCGGTTTTTTATAAATAGTCACAGGCAGGTACAACTCCGCAATGGGAATTCCGTGTGCACCCACAGCATGGGTGGCTCCCTGGAACCCACCGGCTGTACATAAATGTATCCCATTGCAGTGCCCATCACAGCTGAGGTAACGTCCGATTAAATGCAGGTGGGCTTCGGCCCACACTGCATGCCCCAGTCAGACTGGGGATCTTTAGAAGTGGACACATGCAGTTACAACTCCGTGTGCACCCACAGCATGGGTGGCTCCCTGGAACCCACCGGCGGTACATAAATATATCCCATTGCATTGCCCATCACAGCTGAGGTAATAATGTCATGTTTAATGCAGGTTGGCTTCGGCCCACACTGCATGCCCCAGTCAGACTGGGGTTCTTTAGAAGTGGACACATGCAGTTACAACTCTGTGTGGACCGACAGCATGGGTGGCTCCCTGGAACCCACCGGCTGTACATAAATATATCCCATTGCAGTGCCCAACACCGCTGATGTAACGTCAGCTTTAATGCAGGTGGGCAAAAAATGAATTGGATTACACTGTAGGCGAGGGCCCCCAAAAATTGGTGTACCAACAGTACTAATGTACATCAGAAAAATTGCCCATGCCCAACCAAGAGGGCAGGTGAAACCCATTAATCGCTTTGGTTAATGTGGCTTAATTTGTACCTAGGCCTGTAGGCAGCCCAGTTAAAATAAAAATTGGTTCAGGTGCAAGTTTCAACGCTTTAATGAGCATTGGAACGTATAAAAATTGTTTACAAAAATTATATGACTGAGCCTTGTGGGCCTAAGAAAAATTGCCCGTTCGGCGTGATTACGTGAGGTTTCAGGAGGAGGAGCAGGAGGAGGAGGAGGAATATTAGACACAGATTGATGAAGCTAAAAGGTCAATGTTTTTGATGGTGATAGAGAACAATGCGTCCATCCGCGGGTGCAGCCTACGTATTGCTTAGGTATCGCTGCTGTCCGCTGGTGGAGAAGAGAAGTCTGGGGAAATCCAGGCTTTGTTCATCTTGATGAGTGTAAGCCTGTCAGCACTGTCGGTTGACAGGCGGGTACGCTTATCTGTGATGATTCCCCCAGCCACACTAAACACACTCTCTGACAAGACGCTAGCCGCAGGACAAGCAAGCACCTCCAGGGCATACAGCGCGAGTTCAGGCCACGTGTCCAGCTTCGACACTCAGTAGTTGTAGGGGGCAGAGGCGTCACGGAGGACGGTCGTGCGATCGGCTACGTACTCCCTCACCATCCTTTTACAGTGCTCCCGCCGCCTCAGCCTTGACTGGGGAGCGGTGACACAGTCTTGCTGGGGAGCCAGAAAGCTGTCAAAGGCCTTAGAGAGTGTTCCCCTGCCTGTGCTGTACATGCTGCCTGATGTTTGCGCCTCCCCTGCTACCTGGCCCTCGGAAACTGCGCCTTCAGCCACTAGCGCTGTCGGATGGGAATTTTACCATCAGTTTGTCCGCCAGGGTCCTGTGGTATAGCATCATTCTCGAACCCCTTTCCTCTTCGGGTATGAGAGTGGAAAGGTTCTCCTTATACCGTGGGTCGAGCAGTGTGTACACCCAGTAATCCGTAGTGGCCAGAATGCGTGTAACGCGAGGGTCACGAGAAAGGCATCCTAACATGAAGTCAGCCATGTGTGCCAGGGTACCTGTACGCAACACATGGCTGTCCTCACTAGGAAGATCACTTTCAGGATCCTCCTCCTCCTCCTCCTCAGGCCATACACGCTGAAAGGATGACAGGCAAGCAGCATGGGTACCCTCAGCAGTGAGCCAAGCTGTCTCTTCCCCCTCCTCCTCCTCCTCAACGCGCTGAGATATAGACAGGAGGGTGCTCTGACTATCCAGCGACATACTGTCTTTCCCCCGCCTCTGTTTCTGAGCGCAAAGTGGCTGCCTTTATGGTTTGCAGGGAACTTCTCAAGAGGCATAGCAGAGGAATGGTGACGCTAATGATTGCAGCATCGCCGCTCACCATCTGGGTAGACTCCTCAAAGTTTCCAAGGACCTGGCAGATGTCTGCCAACCAGGCCCACTCTTCTGTAAAGAATTGAGGAGGCTGACTCCCACTGCGCCGCCCATGTTGGAGTTGGTATTCCACTATAGCTCTACGCTGCTCATAGAGTCTGGCCAACATGTGGAGCGTAGAGTTCCACCGTGTGGGCACGTCGCACAGCAGTCGGTGCACTGGCAGATGAAACCAATGTTGCAGGGTGCGCAGGGTGGCAGCGTCCGTGTGGGACTTGCGGAAATGTGCACAGAGCCGGCGCACCTTTCCGAGCAGGTCTGACAAGCGTGGGTAGCTTTTCAGAAAGCGCTGAACCACCAAATTAAAGACGTGGGCCAGGCATGGCACGTGCGTGAGGCTGCCGAGCTGCAGAGCCGCCACCAGGTTACGGCCGTTGTCACACACGACCATGCCCGGTTGGAGGCTCAGCGGCGCAAGCCAGCGGTCGGTCTGCTCTGTCAGACCCTGCAGCAGTTCGTGGGCCGTGTGCCTCTTGCCGGAAGTTTCGGGAAGTCCCCAGCCTCATCCCCCGGACCCCGGGAACTTTCCAAAGGTTGGGCATCGGTCACGACAAACTCCTCCGGTGGGAGAGGAACCATTGCTGGCCATTCTGGGCAGGGGCCCGGGAACAGTTCCTGGGAGTCTGCCTGCTCCTCAGAATGTGTCATTGTAATGGAGTGAGGAGGCTGGGAGGAAGGAGGAGCAGCAGCCAGAGGATTCAGAGTTGCAGCAGTGGACGGCGTAGAACTCTGGGTGCTGGTTGCACTTTCTGCCATCCACAACAGGACCTGCTCACACTGCTCATTTTCTAATAAAGGTCTACCGCGTGGACCCATTAATTGTGAGATGAATGTGGGGACGCCAGAAACATGCCTCTCTCCTAATCCCGCAGCAGTCGGCTGCGATACACCTGGATCAGGAGCTCGGCCTGTGCCCACACCCTGACTTGGGCCTCCGCGTCCTCGCCCGCGTCCACGTCCTCTAGGCCTACCCCTACCCCTCAGCATGCTGTATTACCAGTAGTGCAGAAACAGAATGCTGTAATTAAATGTGCCGCTTATTGGCCTGTGGTTGGAGGCTGACTTCCCTTACGGAACGCACAGCAGATCCAGGAAACAATTTTGCGCCAGCCTGCTGTAATGCTTAGCTGCGTATTAATTAGGACTACAACCCCCAGCAGATAGATACTGTAGGCAGCGTATAATATTATGTATACTGTTTCCCTCTGGCGGGATGACGGCGCTGATGTAACAGAGACAGCAGATCCAGGAAACAATTTTGCGCAAGCCTGCTGTAACGCTTAGCTGCGTATTAATTACGACTACTACCCCCAGCAGACACACAGTAAACTGAAGACGGTCACAGGCAGCCCAAATATAGTATTTTTTCCCAATTTTTTGGAAAAAGCCCACTTCCTATATAGCCTGAATATCTCTTTCCCTGCCTCACCAGTACTGGCCCTATACTCTGTACAATGACTGCAGACTGAGGACGCAATGCTCTGCACGGCCGATATACAAAAATAAAATGTGCAACACTGCAAAAAGCAGCCTCAACAGTACTGCACACGGTCAGATGTGGCCCTAAGAAGGACCGTTGGGGTTCTTGAAGCCTAAAATAACTCCTAACGCTCTCCCTATAGCAGCTCTGGCACCAGCAGCACTTTCCCTGATCTCTGTCAGAACGCATCTGTGGCGAGCCGCGGGAGGGGCCGATTTATATACTCGGGTGACACCTGATCTCGCCAGCCACTCACTGCAGGGGGGTGGTAAAGGGCTTGAACGTCGCAGGCGGAAGTTGTAATGCCTTCCTTTGTCTTTCTATTGGCCAGAAAAGCGCGCTAACGTCTCAGAAATGAAAGTGAAAGTAACCCGAACATCGCGTGGTGCTCGCCTCTAGTAACGAGCATCTCGAACACGCTAATACTCGAACGAGTATCAAGCTCGGACGAGTACGTTCGCTCATCTCTATTAATTATCTGTTACCCTGGGAAAAAGGGATATATCTCAAAAGAAACGCTGGCCAGAAATATGACAAGATATGGGGGAAATGGCTGAATATGCTTGGAATGGCAAATCAGAGATTAGCAGTTAACAACTAGATTATAGCGCTATCCCAGCCTAGGAACGAGAGTTGTGTATCTGCTCTGTTGTAGCGGGTGGTAGTGGGGGTACAAACTTCATAGGTAAATGTGTTATATGGGTCATATCCTATATTTATGTACTTGATAGAATGTTACAGGTCGACCCCGCCGACCCCCCCCCCCCAACCCCCCCGTGTTCTCTGGAAGAGGGGACCATACTACAAGATTCCAAGGAAAAAGACTCTTTACATTATGTATCAAATGAAATAATTACCATTTAATATGTTGATGTATATGGTGTTACAAGCTGATTTACCGTATATACTGGCGTATAAGACGACTTTTTAACCCCGAAAAATCTGCTTTGCAGTCGGGGGTCGTTTTATACGCCGGTAATAGAAAGAAAAAAAAACATCCGTACTCACCTTCCCTGGCGTTCTGCGACGCTTCTGCAGGCTGTCGCTCCCTCCTTGTCCCCGACAGAGCATTGCTTTCTGGATGCGGGGCTTGAAATTCCCACCTCCAGAAAGCTAATGCTGTGATTGGCTAACTAACGCGCTGTTAGTCAATCACAGCCATTCAATGACATCAATGAATGGCTGTGATTGGCTGACGCCACGTGGCATCAGCCAATCACAGCCACTCAATGTTGAATGGCTGTGATTGGCTGAAGCTGTGTGACTTATCCAATAACAGCCATTCAATGATGTCATTGAATGGCTGTGATTGGCTAACAGCGCGTGAGTTAGCCAATCACAGCATTAGCTTTCAGGAGGCGGGGATTTCAAGCCCCGCATCCAGAAAGCAATGCTCTGTCGGGGACAAGGAGGAAGCGACAGCCTGCAGAAGTGCCGCAGAACGCTGGGGAAGGTGAGTAACGATTTTTTTTGCCACTTTTTTTTTTGTATACCGTTATTCCAGGCGTATAAGGCGACAATTGGGGGGTCGTCTTATACGCCGGAATATACGGTAAATGTTGGGAAAGAAAGAGAGGGGGGGGGGGTTAGAAATGTAAGCTTATGTAGTGGCCTAGAAAATAGGCACTACATAGCAGTGTTTAGATATGGGGACCGGTAATATAACAACTGGCCCTAGGGTTTAATCTGAGTCAGTATACACAAAGGATGCAGGTAACCTAGCAACCAGTTAGGACATTTTTTAACCAGCTGCACAAAATAGAAAAAATGCATAGAGACTCAAATGAGGCAGGTAGCCTAGCAACCAGATAGATTGTGATTGGCTGCAGACAAACTGGTCAGGTGACAGACGATAAATATCCGGACAACGGTCACAGGAGCCAGACAGTGAGACGCACCAGGCAAATAAAGTGCCCGAGAGTAGAGGCAGAATAAGTTTAAGCAATAAGTAAAGAGAGTAAAGAGTGGTGAGAAAAGAGGTGCCAGGCAGAGGAGCGCCAAGAAGAGGAGCGCTAGGCAGAGAGAAAGTGTCAGAAAAAAGAAGCACCCGGCAGGAGAAAAGAAAGTGCCAGGCAGGAGAGAGAAGTGAAAAGAGACAGATCAGCCGTGATGGAGAGAGAAAGAAAGAAATCTGAGAAACCGTGAGTAACTGAGAAGGAGAGAGCTTTGACAGTGAATAAAAAAATAAAATAAGAGATGTAAATATGAAGAGAGGGAGATAAAGAAATAAAGAGAGATAAATACAAAGAAGGATAGAGAGAAGGAATCCAGAGTAAGCTCCCAGTGTATGGATGAGTTAGACACAGGGGTCTACATTGTTGCAGTTTGTATCAGTTATTATGCACTGAATGTGATGACGTAAACGACCTCATCTCACTGCCTTATTTAATAACATCGTGGTTACAACAGTTTAAGCAAAACATCTGGCTCTGTGTTATTCCACACCTCACCACTCACAACTACAAATTGTGTCCGAACAAAACAAATCACAATGAATTGCCAGACACAAATAATAAAATTAGTGCTCACCATAGCGCTTTGTGACATCACGACACTTATGTTTGGAAAAAATAACAAAAAAACTCAAAAAAATTATTGAATAAAAAAAAACCCCCCAAAAAAAAAACCATGCAGTTTTCAGCGCTGGTTTTGATGTGCCACTAAACTACATGTCAAAAATGCGTTCAAATTGTGAAAAAGCAACGTTAAAAAAGCCCCTGGAAAGCCATGTGGATAAAAAGCCAGCTGGGATCCAATGGTGTGTTTGGTGTAAACCTCCTACTGCTGCAGATACAGTGTCTGCATGCAGCCTCACGCCTCGTGCACGCGCTGTAGTACCGTGCCCACAAACTACTGGACCTTTGTATGCCCCCAGTACCATATCATCAGCTGATCATCATACTACCAAGCTCCTGCTTCTGGGGGACCATAAAGAGCTGTACTGAGCACTGTACTATTAACCCCTCAGTGACATGGCCTATTTGGACCTAAGCATACAATGATTTTTTAAGGACACTTTACAACATGGCCATATTGGGACTTGTTTTTTTACGTGGTGAGCTGTAGTTTTCATTGCTATCATTTTATGGGTTCATATGACGTATTGCAGAACTTTTATTAATATTTTTGGAGGGCAGGGAGAGAAAAAACGGCAATTCTGCCAATTTTTTTTTACAAAGTTAATCATGCAGCATAAATGACAACTTTTTTCTGCGAGTTGGTACGATTATAATCCCAAAATTATATATATGCTGCTAGTCCCATAATTTTCTTTTCACCATGGATGTAGCTATGTGAGGGTTTGTTTTTTAAAGGGCAATCTGTAGTTTTTTGGTACAATTTTGAGGTACATTTAGTTTCTTTGATGACTTGCTGCTTTTTTGGGAGCCGAAATGAACCAAGAATTTTTTTAAAAACGGCATTTTGGCCCCCTTTTGTTTTTGCTTCTTTTAATTTGTTTTAATAGCATGCAGAACGAAAATTGTGTTCAATTCATTATATGGGTCGTTACGGATGCAACGCTACCAAAAACATGTTTTTAAATTTTTTTTAAATAAAGAAGGGAAAGTGCACAAAAAAAGATTTTTAACTGTATTTTTTGTAACCATTTTTTTATTTCCTTTAAGGGACTTGAACCTGCGTTGTTATGATCATTTTGATAGTACACTGCAGTACTTCTTTACTACAATGCATGCTCCTTAATCATAGTGATCACTGGCCATGGCAGACCCAGACGCCACTGTCTGGCGTCCGGTTGCCATAGCAATCCATTGGCCCTTCGCCATTACATAGTGGAGGGCCAATGATGCAGCATACAAGGGGTTAACCGTAAGGATCGGTGTTTTCACCATTCTCCGCTGTTGCAGCATGCGGCCAGCTGTCACAGCCGACTCCTGTAAATATGTGGTCCATTTGTGGGAACGGCTTTCCAACCAGGGTGTACATTTATATCCTGGGATGGGAAAGGGTTATTATGAAGTACAACCTCTGACACTCTCCATGCAGTCTTTGTAGGGGCATAGCCCACTAACAAGGGAAATTTTAACATCTAGCTGTCAGAATTTTCATAGCTTTCCAGGAGGAACAACAGAAGAACAGCACAGTGAAAATTCTAAGAAAAGATACACCAAGGTTCCTTCACACAGTATAGAAATACTTGCTGAAACAGAGGTCAAGAATATTCACAAGTTTTCTTTAAAGGAGTTTTACATTTCTTGGGGGGGGGGGGGGGGGGGAGGGAAGCCTCAAGTAATATTAAAAAGAACATCTAACTCTTAAACCCTCGCTAACATAGTCCTGAAGGTGAAGGACAGCACTAGGGTGCCCAGCTGCGCTCACGGCCACGTGCAACCTGGAAATCAATCCACAACAAAGTAAAAGGCCACAGCATTACGAGGCAAGGAGAGGAGATCCAATCCATATGCTTTATTCCATATGGCCAGCAACATAAGGTACAATGTGTCAGCAGACTGGCTGCATGCGGATTCTGCATGCAGCAGTACCTGCCTTTCTTTATCTGTACTGCGGATAGTCCGTACGGCTCGCTGTCGGACATGCGCAGTAAATTTTTAATTTTTTTTTTTTTTTAAACTCCTGCTTTCCCCACATCATCACCTAGTGATGACACAAAATCTGCTGTCTTTCCGCAATGTCAATTGCAGAATGGCTGCAGATCGGACGGCTTCCATAGACTTCAACACCTATAGCTAATTGTATGAGGGCCGTGGCCCATTGAGTTTTAATCCCCATTGGGTACAAAATTAACACTCTAAGAACTGAGGGGATTGTGGCCATAACCAAGCCAATAATTTGTCCAGCCGTAAGCAGATGAAATAGACTTTACATGAATGAAAATGTTCACTTCTGGCTGCCCTGACATCTATTCGTTAGGTCAGGGAACGTAATAGGGTGTGTTCACACTTCCATTGGGGCTGTCCCTTCTAAGACCGCCTGCTTACTGCTGGGTCGGATCCCGCAGTGGAGTTCGACCTGATGCACGGCCGGTGACTCCTGCGTACCTGTCCATAGTCTTCTTTTCAGCGCTGCGGATGTGCTGGTCGGCACACATGCGCAGTATAGATGACATGGATCCTGCAATCATTCTGCAATGGTGATTGCAAAATGGCCGTGGGACGGACGGCTTTCAATGACTTCAATGGAAGCCGTCCGTGTGGAGCTCGCACAAAATCGCAGCATACTGCGATTTCTTCTCCGTGAGCGGAAAATCACAGTCGATTTCCGCTGGTGGACATGAAATTGGGTATTGCCATAGAATGCTATGGGCTGGATTTGCTGTGGAAATCGGAGGCGGACCCCCACTCTGGATTTTGCAACGCAAATCTGCCCGTACGCAGCCGGCCCAAGTCAGTTTCTCTGTTCTGTGTTTGGAGCAGAGAAACTGAATTTTAAAAAAAACAGGAAAACAAAATAGTACCTTTTTTCCCATTGATTTGACGGTTTAAAGAGAAGCAAACAGAAAGTTTTCAGTTTACGTCTATTCCATTAGGGTTGTTATTTTTTTTTAGCTGAACAACTAAATGGAAACCTCATGGAATGGAAGCAAATTGCAAGCTCTGTTTTGCTTTCCATTTTTTCTTTTTTAATCCATCGGAATCAATGGGGGAAAACCAGAAATGTTTATTTCCATTTTAATTTAGTTTCTCTGCTCCAAAAACTGAATAAAGTGATAGAATCATAATGGACAGCCCTAACTGTGGATGCATCCTTAGGCCGGGTACCCGCCTGAACTGTACTGCGCATGACCGCGCCGGCTCGCAGGCGGTCATGTGCAGTACAGTTTTTTCTCTTTGCATTTACTGCAGCCCATATGCAATGTTAATTGCGGATGGGCTGTGGGTCGGACATCTCCAGTGACTTCAATAGAGGCTGTCCACACAAAGTCCACACAAAATAGAGCATGCTATGATTTTTCTTCCGCTCGCAGAATATGCAATTTGTATCCGCGAGTGTGCAGGAAAAATCAAAACTACATGCGTTTCAATGCCTGTGTTTAGCTGCAGAGAGTCCGCGCAGACGGCGAGCATGGATTCCGCAAATAGAATCTGTTACTGTGAAATCCTCCATAGGCTACCTATATATAGGCGAGCACTATATAGGGCCGCAAAACTTGGCCAGATAGCGCTTGTGGATGTGCGATTTACCCGCGGTTGTGGGGAGTTTTTCAGGCAAAACACACCTTACATCTGTGAAGTTCTGATCCTCTTGCACGAGTTTCAAGCGCAATAGAGGATTGGAAGTGCGTCCCATTGATTTCAATGGGAAACCTCGCATCACACTCACATGCACATCGCACAGCCATGCGGTGTATTAGAGGTCCTACTGAAATCAATGGCGATGCGTTCCGAGGAATGCAATAAGAAAGTATGCCACGTTTTTTCCGGCATTGCTCATGTATGCGACTCTTATTCAAAAGAATGGGGTTCATATTCACACGAGATTCACGGCCGTGTGACAGCCGCCTTAGGGACCTCTCACACAGGACGAAATTACACTGCAGGACCCAGCCAAATCCGCAGCTGTGGAATTCCACCCCAAAATCCACAGATCTAACTGTGGTTTTCGATGCGAATTGCAGGCCAGTTTTAAGCGATTTTCAACTACGCCTTAACTGCATACAGCGCTATTTGTTATGTTCAAAATACAGAAACAGAATGAAAGCGGAGGGAAACCTCTCAGTTTTTTTTGACAACCTATTGAAATCAATGGGGGGGGGGATTTTTTTTTGTTTTTCTGCTCCAAAAACAGGGCAGGAGAGCCCCAGAGCCCCAACGCTAATGTGAACAGAGCCTGATAAAACTGAAGCAAACCAAAATCAATTTTTTTGATCAGTTTATTTCAGTTTTACTTCCATTTCTTTGCTTGAAAAATGAAAGAGAAATGAAATCCATGCTGTAGTGGTCTACTGATGTAGTCAAACTGCGTGTCCTGAACTACTCTATAGGCTCAATTCCTTCTGTACTTTTTTTGGTATGTGGGAGGGGGTGGGGTTATATTGGCTTCTAGCAGAAAATCCAAAGCAAGGCTTTCTTATATCTATATGGTAGGAAATCGGACTAAACAGAATGCTGTGTAAATACAGTATTGAGTATTGTAACCCTTTTCCTGCAGGATCTGTTAGGCTACCGCTACAGGCGGTAGTGGTAATGCCATAGGATAGGATTTTTGGCCACGCAGCTTGTACGGACTAAGCACATTAAAACCATTGTTCTTTATTTATGCTTTTAAAGCATCCCATATCAATCATTACCAACGCATTTGCTGTTGTTCCTTGTTGCCATGCTTTTATCACCTGATACATGTTTATGAGCTAATTTACTACAGCAGGGAGCTGAACTGAATGCACAGGTCCCAGTCTTAGCAACCAAACTGTTTGTGCTAAAGGCTTTGAAACTATTTTTCAGATCATATATCTACACATGCAATCCTCTTTCTGGCAATTAGCAATTGTCTTATTAGTTTATTTAGCAATAAAGATAAAGCCGGGTTCGTGCCCACGACGGTGCCACGTGCACTGGACAATGGTACACTGTACAGCTGGGCTTTACTTGGGAGGGATGCTACTGGGCCTTGGACTGTAAAGGCTCGACCACGGGGCTCTCCTTCATAAATGCATCTAGTTTACTTATCCATTACTGAAAACGTGATAATACTTCGAATAACCGACTTCTTTTGAGCAATAATCGTTGGATGTAAATGTGCCCATCTTTCAGTTTTCTGCCGAACGACTGTTTTCAGTTCTGCTTGAAAACCATAGTTTGGCAGAACAGCTGATAAGCAGGACCGCACACTGTGTTCTGCCCGGGGAGCGCTGATTGCATTCTCTCAGCTGTCAGCCTCATGGTAGAACAAGGGAATGTAATCAGGGAACAGCGGGTGGTCTGTTTCCTGATTACAGCTACCAGCGGCTCACACACTACTAATTGGTACTAATAGACATTAGAACCAAGTAGTAGCTTATGCAAAATGATCACTCAAAAGCCACTAAGCTGACTGCTTAGAACAGTAAAACGAGTCTTTTTTCTTTAAAAAAAACCTCTCCGCTTTCCAGCAGTTTTTTTTAAATCTAAAAAGTGTTTAGTTGGCGAGCACCTATAGATCTTTTAACAGCATTCACGCTAATCCTGCCCATATACCTGGAGCTTGGATATCTAACAGCTGGGCTTCTGCTCCAACAGTAAATCTTGGCCACAGCATCTAAGTGCTTTCAGAGGGTGACAGAAGGGGTCCCCTCCCTAACAAAAGCCTGTGTCCGCTATGAACTGAATCCCATTAGGTAGCCTATTAGACTTTGCCTCTTGCATGGTCTATCAGTGTATACCTAAAGACATAATACACTGCACTACATAAACAGTGTAGTGATGTGGTGCTGATAAGTTCTTGGCTTTTCGATCTTCATTTGTTTTCACATCAAAGAAAGTTATATCATTTGAAAGCTCAATCTTCACAATACTTTGCGATCTCATGTGCAATTCTTATGTCATGCAGGTTTGAAGACAACATGGTGACGTCTGCAACAGATTTCATTGCAAAGGAGAGCAGAGCAGCGATGAAGTTCCTGTTTCTGAAAGGGATGTCGGCCGAAGACATACACAGTGACATGGTGCAAACATTAGGTGACAAGTGCCCTCTGTACTCCACAGTGACAGGTTGGGTAGCCAAATTTAAAACTGGCCACTTCAACATCAACGAAGACAACAGTTCTGGTAGACCTCCAATGGTGACCGTTCCAGAAACCATTGACGCCATCCATTACATGATTCTGGGAGACCAGCAAATTTCTGCCAAGAGGATAGCCGAGGCTCTGAACACTTCCAGAGAGAGTTGAATCCATAAATTCACCATCATCTAGTGGCTCCTGAAATCTTTGTCAGCAGATCAAAAGTGTGCCCAAGTTCAAGCCTACTGAGGAATTCTGTAGCCTTTTTTGCAGAATGTTGATGCTTTCCCAACTTGACTGGTAACAATAGAAGAGAAGTGGGTTTTTACATATGATCCTGAGTCAAAAGAATGGAGAAACAGTGGTGCCTCATGTCCAGAAAATTTCACAGAGCAAAAATAGTCAACCAAGAGGATAGTGTCCATCTTCTGGGATAAAGATTGGATACTGCTTCTAGACCTTCCAAAGGGGTCTATTATCGTGGCTGTGTATTACACAACACTTCTGGATAAATTTAAAGTTATCGAAGTTAGAAGAGACAGGGAAAGTTGATCCAAGGTGTCATGTTCTTGTACAACAATACCTTGTGCCATCACCCAAAGCAAACTGGCTGCCCTGGGCTTCGGGGGGCTGGATCATCCTCATTCCCCTGACCCGGCACCCTCCAACTATCATCTGTATTCTAATTTGAAGAAACACTTTAAAAGGCAGTCAAATTCGCCTCCATTTTTGACACGACTGCAGCGGCTGAAGCCTGGGGTGCCTCCCAACCAAAGACATTCTATATGAATGGGTTGAAAAAGTTGCAACACCACAGTCAGAAGGGCACGGATATCTGTGGACTATGTAGAACAACAACTGTGAAATTTCATTTTTTGTGGTCAAAAGCCACTAAAGGACTAATCAGTACCCCCTCATATTATGCAAGTGATCAAATCGGACAATCCCATCTTCAAGTCCCCTTGTGTAACAAATAAGTGTAAAAAGAGTTCAGTAATTACAGAAAAAACAAAAAAAACAACTTTCCATTACAAACTATTTATGAAAAAAATAAAACTGATAATTGTCATTACTTTATACTCAATCACCCAATCTACAAAATGTCCACATTTATTCTGAACAATGAATGCAGTATATATTTAAAGATTAAAAACGTTCTTTTTTTTTGTTTATTCGCCTTCCAGAAAAAAATGAGCAAATATTAGTTTGCACTCCAAAATTGGACCAATAAAAACTACAACTGTCTCACAAAGAAGATCAATTACACAGCTGTCAACAAAACAGTAAAAAATGTTATTGGTGTCCGATTGTGACAAGGTAATATGAGATAATTTGTGTTTCCACTGTGCGAAAGTAGTAAAGCAAATGAAACCATATAAGTTGGATATCACCGTAAAGATACATTTATTGTGTTATTTATACCACATGGTGAATTCTGTAAAACATATAAATAAGTTAGGCCGCCTGCAGATGGTCGGGTCGGATCCCGCTGTGAGAATTCTCGCAGCGGAACCCGACCCGAGCCCCTGCAGGGACCAGTGCGGCACTCACCTGCTCCTGCGGCTCCGGCTCTGTGATGTGCCGGCTGCCGCCCAGCCGGTGCATGCCAAGCACAGAAATAGAACATGCCGTGATTTGTTTTGTTTTGATTTCACGTGGACAAATCGCGGCCGTCTGCATAGTATTGCGTTTTCTAATGCAATCCTATGGCAGCTTCCACAAGCGGAAATTCTGCGGGAAATCCCGCCGTGGAATTTCCGCCCGTGTGCAGGGGACCTTACATAACACATTATATGTATCTCAAATTGGTGTGACTACGACCACCAGCACGGGGGAGCCTGCAGCGGAGTCCGACCCTGTGCCTGGCTAGGGTCCGCACGTACCTGTAGTTTGTCTACATAAGCTGTACTGCGGATGGTCCACAGTCACTGAGGGGTTAGGGGCAGACAATGAATGTCATGGTCTAATCTTAACTTTAGTGCGGATTCACGGGTGCAAAAATAGCACACACAATTCAAAAGAGAATACAACTCATTGATTTCAATGGGTATGTTCTAATTTCCTTTTTTTGCACGCACGGAAAAAAACCTACCTAGAAAACAGCATGCTCTAGTTTTGTGAGCATTTGCTTACCAAAGGTGCCCATGGACGTCTATGTGGGCTGCACAATACCGTGAGAAAAAGAACATATCTGGAACACATTAGGCTAAATATCCATTTAAATCAGGACATGGTCATGTCCCGTGCTCAAAAAAACCAAGCCCTGCAAGCGCAAAAAGTACAGTAAAGTACACAGATACACACACACACAAACAAAAAAGACTAATTCGTTCAGCAAAAATCCATACGTCCGTGTGGAGCCGCCCTTGTGGCAAGCCGCACCATATGGCTTCGCCTTATGTGACCAAACTACATCCACTGGCCAAATGATTTTTCGGTACAAACGTGTGGGCACAGGCCAACATGGTAGGGTTTTCAGCCAAGTGCAGCACTGGACTGGACCCAACCCTTAACCCACAAACAGTCAGGTTACAATTAGAAGAATTATTTTTTTTTTAATTGGAGAATTTTAATTTACGTATCATGTAAGTGTATTTGACACAGAGCTTCGTTGCCTCTGGTGTATTTTTAAACCCTTAGAGACATAACTAATTTTAGCCTTAAGAGCCAGTAGTAAACTTTATTCCCTGTTGAGTTCCAGCAAACTTTATACCTTTGGGTTTTCATCTATGTAGCTGTATGACACATTGTATTTTGCAGGACGAGTTCTAGTTTTTCATAGAATCCCAGGTACATATAATGTACCGAATAACTTTTTTTTTTCCATGGAAAAAAATAGCTATTTCACCACAGTTCTTTAGTGATTCTATGGTAGTGACAGTGTGGTATAAATATTGTCTCACCTTTATTCTGCGAGTCATTACAATTATGACCATATCAAATTTATAGGGGTTTTATGATGCTTACCACTTTGTGCAATATAAACCTTTTTTTTGTTAAATACTTTTTGTGCTGCACCACAACCCTGGACTTACTTTTTCAGTTGACAGAGCTGTATCAGTGTAGTCTTTGTTTTTATTCCTGTTTAGGGGAAGCAAGATGATCAGAAAACTGCTATTTTAGATTTTTTTCTTATTTTTTAAATAGAATTTTCCATGTTTGATAAATAATGTAACATTTTATATTATGGGTTGTTCTTGATGTGGCAATAATTATGTATAGGGGTTTTTTTTCTTTTTCATTGTTTTTTCAATATTTAGAGCCCTGTGTAAGGGGGGGGGGGGGGGGGGGAGTTTAAACTTTTTTTTTCTGTAAAAACAAACATTAAGATACCAAGGTCAGCAATGACTACAGCATCCATGGAGTTAAATGGTGTCCTCACCTTTTTACTGCTTTTCTGGGAAAAAGCCCATATGTGGCAATCAGAGAGCAAATAGGCTTTCTGATTGATGGGGGTGATAAGATCAACAAAAATTCATGTCACCTCTCCCTGGAACAGGAAGGGAATAGGAAATTTACAAATCTTCTCGGTTGCCGCTGGTCTCCCCTCCTCCGCGCACACGCTAAAAAATGACAGCTGTAACTTCAGTATTCCTGACTCCACTTCAAACAGCTGAAGTGGCATCATGTGACCAGCGGGCTTGGTGCTCGCTAGAGGCTACCGGGTGCGGAGGCACACTGAAAAATTCTCGCTGTATAGACTATGTTGCGTAATCTTAGAGTAAGCAATGGGATGCTACAGATTGCACAGCAAAAGTCTGCCGCGTGGACAAACCATAAGGTAACTGCAATTCATTCTGTAGCACGGTGCAAACCCTACTGTGCACCATAATGCAGGCCGAATAGTTCTGTTAAGAGTGTTGTACCACTTAAATCAGTCACAGAATTCATTATCAACTTCTGCTACTATAAGCTGCAACATGGCTCAATTCTGTTGCCTGGGCCATCCATATGTGTGACCAGCATCATTCATCATGGGTAACGCCTTCATCCACACTATATAGAACCTTCTCAAGACCAAATTCCTCTAATCTTCTTGAAGCATAATGGTAGCAGGTGTCAAACTACAGCTAGACATATTCCATTGTTGAAGAACTCTGCTCCTTTATAATGTGCTGCCAACTTCTCTAGGAGGCTAAAAATAAATGAGAACAATAATACTGGAAAGTTTGCACAATATGCTTAGCTTGGCACCACAGGGAGTGCTCAATATAACTGTATTTTCTATTTTTATACACACTTTATACTTCACGTATTTGTATTTGTAAAAGAGCCATCTCACTCCAACACCACCACTGATTTCTGACCTGTCTCACTTCGGTCAGGACTCCCATCATCCAACATGTAATCAACTATGGGCTTCAGTGTTTCTCATAAAATATATGCATAATGCACATACATACATACATACATAGTGTCTTCATATACATTCTTTTAGCGTTTTCATCCATATTACAAGGCCAGCAAAATGTACAATTATTCAGAAGCCATAAGGCCTCCAGGTAATTACAATTAGTGTATGTAGCCGTTTACAGGAAAGGAAATTCTGCAGATGCACATTATTTCCTGCACCGTGATATACATTTAGTATACAAATTGTTAACATCGATGTCAATGGATTAGTTATAAAATCTACTAATCTCAAAGTGCCTTCAAGCAGTGCTAGTGTAAGTAGTGTAAATCAGGGGTTTTCAAGCTGTGCAGTTTTTACAAGTGATTATATCTTGAGAGTGATCAATGAGTGGAACAGGTTGCCATGGGAGGTGGCGAGTTTTCCTTCAAGAGAAGCCTTCAAAACAGAGGCTGGACAGACATATATCTGGGAGTATTTAGTGAATCTTGCACTGAGCAGGGGGTTGGATGCGATGAACTTGGAGATCCCTTCCAACTTTACCATTCTACCGGTATGATTCTATATGCTGCACAGGCCTCTGAAGGTTTGCACTAACCTCTAGTTTAGGCGCATAACTGCCCCCTTTGTGCTTTTAGTGTTCTAGATTCAGAAAGCAAATTTTAAAGGGGTTTTCTCATTTTACAAAGTCTAGAATAGGTCGTCACTATCTGATTGGCAGGTGTCCAAAACATGGGAACCCATAAAATCTACCAATGAAGTAGTAATAGTGCTGGTTTAGATACATTCACAGCTTCTCCATTGTATAAATGGTACCCCAACCAATGGCCACTGGAAAATCTCTTAATAGATCTCATTCGCATTCTGCAAGAGTTTTCAAAGTAAAAATTTTTTTTGCAAAATCACAGACAGTAAAATATGTAAAACAAAACAAACTTTCCTTTCCTTATAAATGACCCTCCAGTTCAGCATCATGGCTCGAACACATGCGGCTTCAGTTCTGAAAGCTCTTGTAGCGGTCACATGCTATTAATCACTCACATGACCACTGCAGCCAATCATTGGCCTCAGAAGTCACATGTGCATGAATAGCATGTGACTGCTAAGGCCAATGACTGGCGATCGTGATCACATGAACGATTAGCAGCACGTGATTGCTGCATGAGCTTCCAGGACCAGAGTGGATCCATGGAGTTAAATTTGAGGGCCATTTAAAAGGAGAATACGTATTTTTTTCTCTTTTACACCATTCTTTGCTCTCTGTAAATATACATACAAGTATAAACCGATAAGACTGCCTTCACATCTGCGTTGGAAAATCTAGTCGAAGGTTCCATCATAGATCTGGCACAAAACACCAGAGGAAATAGCGCTGCATCTTGCACTTTCTTCTGGTAAAATGACAGGCAGCTAAGAAAAAACCAAAGAACCCAATTATAGTCAATGGGGTCTGCTCGGTGCTATTTGGTTCAGTCATAAGACAGACCAGTTCGGACAGGGGATTCCTCTTTCCTGCGTCCCGAACGGAGAAGGAAAACGAAATCCCCGCCACAGATGTGAAAGCAGCCTAACTGCACGTAGACATCACTCTTAGTAGCAGCTCTTGTGTTTTAGATTGCGTGGGGGAATGACTGTGTATGGGTAGCCCCTCTAAGTATGCCAGAAGCTCTGGCTAGCTGTGCAGAAAAGGTAAAAAAACACTTTAAACACTCGTTTAATTTATTGAGAAACCTTTTTTCCTTTTTCAGGTGTTAATATACAGGGTTACTATGAAAGATACTTTCAATGCTATATAGAGCCAAAACATTAAAAAAGTAGACACAATATGCATGAAGTTGGGATGAAAGTTTTTACAACTTCAGCTTTCCGTAATGTGAGCAACATGTGAGAGCAAAAAATGTCAGACCGCTGGTCGTTAATGCAGAAGGAAAGGTTCTGGGAGACAGCGGTAGTGGAGGAACAAATCAATCATGTTTGTAAAAGGCCTCACACATGGAATATTTGTAACGTGATCATAAGAACGTAAAGACCTATAGTATAAGCCATTTTGGCTATATCAATAATACTTTGTTTTCTATAAAATGCTACAGTTTCTATTTCTTTTATAGTAGCCTGGTATTAGACTAAATCTATATGCTCAGGCAGATCACAGGGCTCGTTCTCACGGGCGTTAGCCTCAGTTAATCATTCCTGTTTCTCTGTTCCATTTGAGAGGCAGAGAAACTGAACTAAAAGCGGAATTAAACATTTCTGTTTTCCCCATTGATTTTTTTTTTTTAAAGAAAGTATTTCTGTTTATGACCGTTTAATTTTGTTCCATTTCATTTCCGTTTTGAAAAACGGAACAAAATAGTACAGCCAGCTGCGCTATTTGTTTAGTTTGAAAAATGGAAATTAACCCGTTAATGACGTGGCCCCTTTTTCGATGTCGCTGTATGAGGGCTTGTTTTTTGCGGGACGAGTTGTATTTTTCAATGGTGCTTTTTTTTTTAAACCCTTTCCATATGTACAATGCCTTGGAATTAGTGTGCTTTAAAATAAATACAGAACCCCTCTGAACCAGAGATTTGCACCGTCCAAATAAGGGTGGATTCAGACGACCGTATATCGGCTCGGTTTTCACACCCAGCCAATATACGGTGTCCTCATCTGCAGGGGGGTGGGGGGGATGGAAGAGCCAGGAGAAGTGCTCTGAGCTCCCGCCCCTCTCTGCCTCCTCTCCACCCCTCTGCACTATTTACAATGAAAGGAGGCAGGGCGGGGGGCGGGACTAAGTTCCGAGAATTAACCCTGCCTGCGTCCCGCCTCTCCTCATTACAAATAGTGCAGAGGGGCGGAGAGGAGGCAGAGAGGGGGCGGGAGCTCAGTTCCTGCTCCTGGCTTTTCCAGCCTCCTCCCCCTGCAGAGAGAGACGGCGTATATTGGCCGGGCGTGAAAACCGAGCCGATATACGTTCGTCTGCATCCAGCCTAAGATGGATGTCTGGCAGCTGTGGACGGGGAACACATCATATTTGACAAAATCCACTGTTCCAGTTCTACTATTATTGCATTGACTTTGTTCGCATTGTCTACTGTACTGGCTCCTGATTGACAGATTTTTTTTGCTACCGGAATAGCAGGGTTTTACTTCTGATTTCACTTAAGATTAGTCTTATCTAAATGAGGTTCCTAATTAATCTATGTATTATTATACAAGCATGGTTAGAAGTCATAGTGATGCTTCCCTGCATAAATAGTGAGGCACCCCTACACATTAATAATTACATACTCCACTTTCATTAGAAATACTCTTCAAAAACGCTAGGAGTATTTTTACTTTGCTAGAAAGTATTTAATTAGAATTTTGCACCACACTATGTGGAGTTATCATGTGACATATCGGTGAAAGTTTAATGACTATTTAGTTCCGGGATCCCTTTTTTAGATGGATGCTACCCTATATAAAGTGTTCCATAATGTATATTCATGGGCATCTAACCAGGAGGAGTAGCGCTTAGTGTTGGAGACTTCTGTTCCAATTGCTGGGTAAGCATAGCATACAGCAAGTGGGGAAAACGGAATTTGTTCTTTCCAGGACATAATCTTACATTCGTTACACTTGAAGTAATACTTTTAAATACAGAGTTTGTTTGGAATAGTTGTGCGTGTCAGACTGCACTGTAACTTGTATGGATAAGAAAACTATACACTGGAGAGATTTGGGTGGAATGCAGGAAATACGGGATCAAAAGACAACCATATAGGGATAGAGCTGAGGCTCTGTACCCACTTGTGTCTCTTTTTACACGGTGTTTGCGTGTACGGAAAACAAGTAATGCAGCCAACATATTTCAGTGGGATTTCAAAGTTCTGTCTTGTATTCAAATCGGGCTAAGTCTATCTAATCAGTCTATTTTGGGGTTTTAAAAAGGGCATTTCATTTTAACGGCAATTGGCTACTGCATCCTGATAAAGTGCACAGGGTCCGAAGACAAATCAATAGCAAGAAATAAAAAAAATTTATTTTTTTTTTAAACAGAAAAAACAGTGTAACCATTCTTCATCCTTATGACACATTCATAAGCAGGGGATTCGTTGCAGACATTTCTACAATGAGGAATCTATTTCATACATCTAAATACTGTTTATGCAGCAACTACATGGCTTTCTGAAAGCCCCTGAAAGCTAGTAGGATGCTCAGCTGCACAGCTAGAGGTATTAACCAGTAGAAAGAGGGTGATTGTGATCCTGCTGTATAGAGCTCTGGTGAGATCACATAAGGAAAACTGTATTCAGTTGGAGACCTCTCCTACAGTGGGCACAATCTGAGATTAGTTTGGGGAAAAACCATAAGCAACGTTAGGAGGTTTTTTTTAACTGAAAGAATAGTAGATGCTTGGAACAAACTTCCAGCAGACATGGTTGGAAAATACATTAAATGAATTCAAGCCTAAGATAAGCATAAATCTATCCTAAGAGAAAAATGAAAAGGGTCGAATAGATGGGCCGTGTGGACTTTTTCTGCCGTTCATTTTCTGTGTTTTTAGTAAAGGGTAGCCCCCTGTTCAGGATACTCATCTCTTGGCCAGAGTGGTTACAAAGAGCGTCTCTTTCTCTGGAGAACCTGTCCTGTCTTGCATTATGCATCAATGTTACCACATAATGGAATGCTTAGATATATGTCCATGCGAAGTGCACACTGTGTATACAACTACCGCTACCAAATACTCTTTTCTCTGACAAAGCACCATCTCCAGGTCAAACACTGGTTAGGAAAGTGATGCTAGCAGTATAATTTTTCCGAGTAAAGCATAAAAGGTAGTAAGCTAGAACTGAAGCACTATGTTAGTTTTCAGCTTTTGGTTAAGGCTCCATTCACGTGTCAGAGGTTCTGCTTGGATTGCAGAGCGTCATATTTGACGGAAAACTAGGGTTTTATTTTCAGTCTGAACAGCATACACCACGGCAAACCGGTCAGAAAAGACAATAGGGTCCATCGGGTGCTGCTGGTGTCCATCATGCTGTGGATCCAGCAGAGTGTTGTGGGTTCTCTTATGACTGGAAACCTCAATGTAGCTATGAACAGAGCCTAACAGATTTATAAAACTAAATACAAAACAGATACAACATATACAATACATAAAACACTTGTAATTACAAAGTCACGACCATGGAAACTAAGTCAGAGCAGTCTGACCTCCATGTATATAGCGAAAGTGGTTTGGCAAATTGGCAGCGGAGGTGAAAAAGGTGAGATCATAATATGTGAGCACAATTGCTTGATACAACTAACTGCAGCTTAAGCTTAACTCAATGTGGGGGATAAGCAAGTCATTTATATAACTCACTACTAGAGATGAGCGAGCACACTCGGTTAGGCGATTTACTCGAGAGAGAGCATCGCCTTTTTCAAGTGACTGCTAGCTCGTCCCTGAAGATTCAGGGGGGGTTGGGAGGGACGCGGGGGGTTGCGGAGAGGGAGGGGGAGAGAGAGAGAGGGAGGGAGGGAGAGGGGGAGAAGAAGGGTGAGAGGGGGAGAGGGAGAGGGAGAGAGAGCAGTTACTCGAAAAAGGCGATGCTCTCTCGAGTAAATCGCCTTACCGAGTATGCTCACTCATCTCTACTCACTACACTTATCCCGGTCCTTAATAATGAAAATCAAATCAGTTTAAATAAAAAGATAAATAAATCTTTAAAAAAAACATGGACAATCCTCCAATTTATCCTAAAGCAGCCAAGAAAATATTCATGACAAGGAAGTCTCAATGATGAGCCCCACCTGCCCAAGTGGCTAGCGCCTTAGATTTGTCCAGACTCATTTTATAGATATTGATAAGTGAATCAATTTATATATTTTATTGCAGTCAAAATATACTGCAGATTTTTTTTTTAGCACCTAATAAACCCCATTTACTTACAGCGGAAAAATCTGCTGCCAAAGAGTCATACTGCAGATTGTGAAACCCACAGCATGCTCTATTTGTTGCACAAATTTTCACGTTGGAATCAATTCATTGCAATGTAGGGAGTGAATTCAGCAGTCAAAACCTGCACCGAAATCCACATTACAATCAATGGGTGGATTTTGGTGCAGCTTTTGGCTTGAATTTGCTCCACTTATGGTTGCACATACTCTTATTTGTTCAACTCAACACAAGCTCAAAATGTGCCCCACCCAAGACTAGAAATAGTTTTTACATAAAACCAAGACCTAATTTTTTTTTACATAATCTGCGCCTGTGCCCTGTGCCTGGCCGGTGTCCGGGCGTGGCTGCATTTCTCTGTATTGCGGATAGTCTGGAAGGCTCACCGTCAGACATGCGCAGTACAAATTTTTTTTTAAAAATCACTGCTTTTTCTGCACCGTCACTAGGCAATGACGCGGAATCTGCTACCTTTCTGCAATGTCTGCCGTGGGTCAGAAGGCTTCTATTGACTTAAATGGAAGCCATCCGTGCAAAAATAGAACATGCTGCAAATTTTTTTTCCGTGAGCGGAAATCACAATCGTGGTCCACTCGTGTGAGTGAAAATGCGATTGTTCTATTCCAATTGAATGCATAATGCTGTGGATCGTCCGCATGAGTAAAGATCACAAATTCTGCAATCCAAAACCGCCCGTGTGCAGCCGGCCAAAGGTAGAGTGCTGAGTAACCACTGAAGGGAGGAGGCTATGCCACTATTGCAGGTGGAAAGGAAGCATGAGAGGCTTTACTATGACCACTGCTCAAAATGGGGAGCACCCTGCTGGGACTACAATAATCAGTCATATGTGATACTAAAGCACAAGGCACATCCCCCCACAGTTGCAGATTTATTACCCCTGTAATCTGAAGTCAATAGATGAAAATGTATTATACTAATCTAGTGGGGGGGAAAAAATGTAGAAATGGCACTTTGACCTGATGTATTGTCACATAGTTATTTAATGAATAGCACAGCTGACCAAAATCTATGTATGAACATTAACATCAGTGAGAGAACATATACTCAAACATCAAGGTAGGGTTTAGTGGATTCCTTAGGCCGCCTGCACACGAGCGTTCCGGATTCCACTAGCGGATTTTCACGCGCGTATGGTACCTAAGGCCTCATGTCCACGGGCAAAATATGATTTAAGATCCGCAGCGGATCTCCCGCACGCGGATCCGCACCCCATAGGGATGCATTGACCACCCGCGGGTAGATAAATACCCGCGGATGGTCAATAAAAGTGATTTTTAAAAAAATGGAGCATGGAAAAATCTGGACCATGCTCCATTTTCATGCGGGTCTCCCGCGGGGACGGCTCCCGCGGGCTTCTATTGAAGCCTATGGAAGCCGTCCGGATCCGCGGGAGACAAAAATCATATTTTACTCACACGCTCCGGTTCTTCTCTTCGGCGCCATCTTCTCTCAGTCGCGGCCGGATCATTTTGCTTCGGCCCGGCGCATGCGCGGGGCACGTCACCGACGTCATCATGCACATCCGCCGAGCCGAAGAAAGAAGATCCGGCCGCGACGAGAGAAGATGACGCCGCAGCGAAGAGAAGAAACGGAGCGGATGGGAGGTGAGTTAATTCTTATTTATTCTCCTTTTCAGCGCTCATGTCCGCAGGGCAGGAGGGGCCCGCTGCAGATTCTCCATGGAGAATCTGCAGCGGATCTGATTTTCCCCGTGGACATGAGGCCTAAATGTGCCTGCGGATAGGTGCGGATGCGTGAAAAATCACGCGCGGATGTGTTGCGGAAAAAAAACGCGCAGAAAAATCCGGAAGACACCCTTATTGTAAACCCAACCCCAAGAGAACTGCCCATTCCCTGGAAAACAGCTTAAAAACCAACACCCAGACTCCGTTTTGTCCCTCTTGCTTGTGTGAGCACCGTTAAATTATTCTGGCAACATGCTTTCACCCGGTGAGCAGATGTCTTTGTGGGCATGGTTGATCCATGTAACTTTTTTCGGACGTACTATAAAAATACAATATAAGTGTGGTAATGTAGTAATCGTACTGACCCATAGAATAAAAATATCGAGTCGTTTTTGTTGCACTTTGCGCGCTGCAGAAACAGGACGCACCGAAAGATGGTGGAAAGTCTTTTTTTTTCTCTCCGATTACAATTTTTAAATGTTTTTCAGTAAATTATATGGTACAATAAATAGTGCCATTGCAAAATACAACTCGTCCCGCAAAAAAATAACAAGCCCTTATACAGCAACGTCGATGGATAAATAAAGGAACTACGATTTTTTAGGGAGTAGGGGGAAAAAAAGGAAAAAAGCAAAAAAGCTCCGTCACTAAGGGGTTAAAAGTGGGGATGGAAAAAAGCACAATAAAAACAAAAGTAAAACTGCTTGGCCACTAAGGGGTTAAAATGAAAAAAAAAGTACATTTGACGCAATAGCGAATAATACTCACGCAAGTTCTTCTGTTCTGCTTCTACTGCGTTCGTCCACGCATCCCCATAAACCTGCGCGGACAGTAGACGCCAGGATTGTTCCTTTCTGTTCTTGTCGAGGTATTCTGGGCAGTTACTGTCCCATAGGCTGGGGAAGTCCTGCATGATTGCCACAAGTTTCCCCATGTCGATCATTATGGCTTGTGGCAGGCTGGTGTCTGCTGGCTGCTCTCTGGTAGATGAGGGGACTGAAAGGACAGATCTGCAGTTGAAATGTGCCTGTGAAGCTCTGTGCTGTGTGTTGGGACGCCTCCTACCATGCCTACTTCCTGTAGTCATAGCAACCAGTGACTCCATCCGCAGCTGCACTCCGGATGTACTGCGTGAAAAAACGCACCCATTCACTTGTATTGGAGGCTTCACGCGCATGATCCGACCAAAATTAGAACAGGTCGCAGATTTTTTCACGCGCGTGAAAAAACGCGATACACATCCGTCCGTCTGGGGACAACTGCGGATCCTCATAGGAGTATATTGGCTGCGGTCTGGGGCGGATTATGTGCCTAAAATCACGCGCTTGAAATTCGGCTCGTGTGCAGGCACCCTTAGGCCTCCTTCCCACGAGCGTGACGGGCTCCGCAGCGTAATATTCCGCTGTGAAGCCCGTCACGGCGCCCCCCAGAGCCCCTATACTTACCTGCGGGAGATAGCGTGAAATCGCTTCCCCGCCCACCACCGCCGCGTCACCGCTCGTCACCGCTCGTCACCGCCCACCGCTCTCGCGTCACCAGCCGTGTCACGTGACGCGGCCGGACCGCGTCATTTGGCGTCATATGACGCTCGGCGGTGGGCGGGAAAGCGTTTTTTCACGCTATCTCCCGCTGGTTACAGCGGGAGATAGCGTGAATGGACGGCTTCCATTGACTGCAATGGAAGCCGTCAGTGCGTACAGCCCGTCCTCACCCGCAGAAAATAGAGCATGCTGCGGGTGAGGACGGGAGAAATCGCGGTGCGTAATTCCGCGGTGGAATTACGCATCGTGAGCATGGAGCTATTAGGTTCAATAGAACCTAATAGCTGCGTGCAACGCAGCGGATTTTCGCCGCGAATTACGCGGCGGAAATCCGTTCGTGGGAAGGAGGCCTTAACCTTGGGCTTTAGGCAACATTCACATGGCACCACTCTCGTCAGTATTTTGCAACAGTATTTGTAAGACAGAACCAGGAAAGAACATAGACAGAAATATAATGGGAAGATTTGTACCTCTTCTCTATATTGGACCACTACTAAATTTTTACCGAGAAGTAAAAACCAGTCTTGTAGCAGCACAAACTCACACTAGACAGATAACAGACTGTAGGGATTAGACCAAACTTCTTTTATTAATAAACACCCAACAAACAAAAGGCGTTTTGGGGTAAACAAGCCCTTCCTAAACTAAGCTGGGGGGCATACTATAAATACAGTAGTGGAAAAGCAAGAAGGACAACAATTAGGAAAGAAAGAGAAACTAAAAAGAATTTAAAAACGCAGTTATATAATGTCGTATTAGGAGTGTATTAAATTGTACATAGAAATTAACATAAAAGTAAAGATTAGAAAAAAATACCTAATTTGCATATATTACTTTACATAGGAAAGGTACAATTAAAATTGCACACATTATTTTGAGATAAAAGGACTGAATGGATGATATACGTATAAATGCGTGCTAGAAAATAGATCTTAGATAAAGGGTAGAGATAGTTTAAACAGGGGGCGCAGAGGAGAGATGGTAAGGGAACACTTAGCTAACCTAAATGAATTCAAGTCTCAAGGTCCAAATGAATTCCATCCTAGGATACTAAAGGAAGCAGCAGAGGCAATTGCTGAACCACTCGCCATAATTTTTGAATAATTCCTGGAGAACAGGAGAAGTCTCGGAAGATTGGAAAAAGGGCAAATGTTGTCCCTATCTTCAAAAAAAAGGAAGAAGGTAGATCCAGGAAACTATAGGCCTGTGAGCCTGACTTCTATACCGGGAAAGATCCTTGAACAAATTATTAAACAGCATGCATGCAGGTACTTGGATGAAAATGGAGTAATTAACCAGAGCCAGCATGGGTTTGTAACCAACAAGTCATGCCAGACAAATCTAATTTCCTTCTATGACAGAATCACTAACTGCATTGATCAGGGAAATGCGGTAGATATAGTATATCTTGACTTTAGTAAAGCATTTGGCAAAGTATCTCATAGCATACTTATTGAAAAAATGACCAAATATGGGATTGACAAGGCAACTGTTAAGTGGATTCACAACCGAGTGATCGTACTCAAAGAGTGGTCATAAATGGCTGCACATCCAGGTGGAAGAATGTATCAAGTGGGGTACCACAAGAGGCTTTGTCCTAGGCCCGATGGTGTTCAACATTTTTTATAAATGATCTGGAGGAGGGAATTGAGGGGAAATGGATTAAA
The DNA here is from genome assembly GCF_035609145.1 of Eleutherodactylus coqui. Classification (NCBI taxonomy): domain Eukaryota; kingdom Metazoa; phylum Chordata; class Amphibia; order Anura; family Eleutherodactylidae; genus Eleutherodactylus; species Eleutherodactylus coqui. The sequence goes on from NC_089845.1 coordinate 74,022,100, forward strand.
TTTGCCGATGACACAAAGCTAAGAGGGATAGGAGAGAGGGCGAGCAGAGAGGGCGAGCGAGAATTCAAAAAGATCTAAAAAAGCTTGCACAGTGGGCAGTGACTAATAGAATGGAATTTAACAAGGAGAAATGCAAAGTCCTACATCTGGGCAAGAAAAATGAAAAAAGCACATACAGAATGGGAGGAATTGGGCTAAGCAGCAGCACATGTGAAAAAGACTTGGGTATACTAATAGATCATAGACTGAACATGAGTCAACAATGTGATGCAGCAGCCAAAAAGGCAAACACAATTCTGGCATGTATTAAGAAAAGTATAGAGTCTAGATCACGTGAGGTCATTATCCCCCTCCACTCTTCCTTAGTCAGACCTCATCTCGAATACTGTGTCCAGTTCTGGGCACCCCACTTTAAGAAAGACATAGACAAACCGGAACAAGTTCAGAGAAGTTACCATTATGGTGAGCGGTCTGCAAATCATGTCGTATGAAGAACGGTTAAAAGGATCTGGGAATGTTTAGCTTGCAGAAGAGAAGGCTGAGAGGAGACTTAATAGCGGTCTACAAATATCTGAAGGGCTGTCACAGTGCAGAGGGATCAGCCCTATTCTCATTTGTACAAGGAAAGACTAGAAGCAATAGGATGAAACTGAAAGTGAGGAGACCAAGTTTTTTCTAATATCTAATTTGGCAGTGAGGGTGATCAATGAGTGGAACAGGTTACCACAGGAGTTGGTGAGTTCTCCTTCAAAGGAAGTGTTAAAACAAAGGCTGGACAGACATCTGTCTGGGATGATTTAGTGATCCTGCACTGAGCAGGTGGTTGGACCCCATGACCCTGGAGGTCCCTTCCAACTCTACCATTCTATGATTCTATGTACAATAAAATTAACCTTTACTGGTATAATTAAAAAAACTCATTAGCAATAATGTGATAATTCTAAAAAAAAGGGATGCGTACATCCATATGGAACTAAATAACTTATTATGGAAAGTGAAATGGAAATGGTGAGACATGGATGTCCTGGCTAGTAGATTACAATAACTCATAGGGTCCATGCATGTAATGTGGAGGCAGAAACATGTCCAATTAAAGGTCTTAATGAATCTATTGTTTGAAAATAATTCCCATTTATTAAATGGATAAATGTAGTAATTGAATATGGCAAGATACATAAAATTACAGGTAAGATACATACAGGAAGAGAAGTAAACCATGAGGCTACCAATACACGGCCGAGCGCGATATCGGACCATAAAACTCAGCCTGATATTGCGCTCGTGAACATGCGATGTCCCACAGAGGCAAGGCGTTTTTCTGTCAAAAACACCTTCCATCGCTTCAGTAAAGTAGTGATCATCAGAACGTGTGTCCCCTTGTTTACAATGAGAAACCTTGCATCGCACTCACATGCACATCCCACGCCGTGCGATGCGTTTTCCTGTGCCATTGAAAACAACTGTCGATGTGTTTTAAGAAACGCAAAAGTATAGGACATGCTGCGAATTTTTTTTTTGCCGCACTGTTATACGGTGTCGGAAAAACAAAAATTGCTTAGGTATATGACTCCACTCCAAAAAATGCAGCTCATATTCGTGCCCCTCGCAATGCACAAATCTTGTGGCCCTGTGGAAGCGGCCTAAGGCTACGTTCACACAGTGGAATTTTCCCTGCTGAATTCCGCCTCTAAGAACAAAGTCAAAATCAGTGTCTTTTTGCCACGTTTTTTTCCTTTCAAATGGGCAGAATCAACATGCTGGATGCTAATGTGCGAATGTGTAAAGAAGTGACATGTGACTGGGCAAAATCTGTAAGGCCTCCCTCGCACATGCGTTGCAGTAACCGCCGTAATTTAAATCGCAGCACTTTGACACGCGTTCTATTTCTGTTTTCGGACGCAGGATAGCGCCATTGATGAGGAGCGCTAAATGATCAAAATAGAACAGAAACCGCTGGAAAATCTTGGCACTGAAAAGTGCTGCATTCGAGCAGCTGTCTGAGCGGCTCCCATTGAAAATAACAGGAGCGTTACACCGCAATGCTGAAAGTGCTGCGCTAATTGCGGTTAAAAGCGCCTGTGTGAGGGAGGCCTAAGATCTGTGCCAAAAACTGTGGCAGCATGCCGCAGATTCTGACGTGTTTTTTTTTTAGCTGAATCTGCTGCCGAAAATTCCACCTTGTATACATTCCCTTAGGCCTCCCTCACACAGCCATATGCGCACAACGCTGCGTGAGTCACAAAGCGTTATATCGTTGTGGAGCCAGGGGTGAGCCAGCCTGATGCCACGTATGGGAGCGATATTGTACTGCGCATGACAGCGTATCTCATGCACGCTGTCATGCGCAGTCTTCCTGTTTTTTTGTTTAAATTTCCCGCGCTATTGCGAAGTGATGGCACGTATATATGCACATTGTAATTGCATGTGGCTGGCGTTGCTTACGCGCCCATAGAGCATAGGCTCTCTCATGCGTAATACGCAGCAAAATAAGAAATTACTACATATCACATGCAAGTACGCCGCACGTGTAATACGCGGTAAACTTACACTCGTGTGAGCCTGGCCTTAAATCTTATGGAATAGATGTGTCTAAATGAGCAAAAGAAAAGGAACAAATAAATGAATGGACCATGAGAAACCAGGTAAAAACTTAATAACCGTACAGGTGAAAATAAATGAATGCATGTCATTGAAATCAACGCGAGCCGTGCCTGCACTTACAAGCGCCGGCTACAACACAGAGGTCAGCGCGGAAACTTCCGCTCTGACCTTGGTGTATTTGCGGCGCTGACAGCATGCGCCTGCTCAGCTGATCAGTCGTGGTCCCGGGCAAAGGACCCCAGTCGATCAACTAGTGATGGTCTATCCTGAGGATATGTAAATCAATAGTACTCTCCCTGGAAAACCCCTTTAAGCAGTGACGATACACCCCCCCCCCGACTCACATTCCTACACTGAACGATGAGTGTTTAAACTGCATGATAAGTGCCCGAGTCGGCGCTGGTTTTTATGCCGGATGAAACTGAATGAGCGATTGGACGATCAGTATTTAAACCAAGTGATCAGCAAATGAACCAATGCTTACACAAAATGAACGATAAGCAACTGCATTATTGTTCACTGTTCAGCTGTTGGCTGGCTTTACACTTAACCCTTTCCAGTCCAATCCGTATCCTGGTTTTCCTAGGGGGCCTTACTCTTTTTCTGCCATTATACAAGGGCGCTGTCTGATGGCTAAAGCCAGTACTGCATGAGGTGACACATTGGATAGGCTCCAACAGCAGAAAGGCTGGCAATATACAGTAAGAGAACCCCGACGGACGTCTTCCAACATCGGAGCTGTACAGCCTAAATCATGATGTCTTCAGAGGTCAGACAGTGGATTGGAAAGGGTTAAGGATTATTGTTCAAATTTGAACGATCAAGCGATTTTTTCCCCCTTTTTAATAATAATCGTTTTGTGTAAACACACCCCAACTTACGGTGCTGTTAGAGCAGGTGACAGGAAGCCAGTTGATGTACCCTTATTGTCTAAAAAAATTTTTTTAAAAAATCAAGCACCTAGGAGTTGTTGGAATCAACTGAAACCTTATACCTGTGATTGTAACGTTGAGACAAGGGATTACAAGATCAAAGCAAAATAATATATTGAGGAAAAGTGAACACTTGAAGGGAGGCTCTAGTACCCTGTTGTACCACCTCTAGCTTGAATACAAAATGTGATATGGTGGGGCATGGAGGCTCTAGTACCCTGTTGTAACTATAAGGGATGCAGAGGATACGGTTGCGCCCAGGCCCAGGAGCCTTAGGGGGCCCATAAGGCCTCTCTTCTCCATATAGCGAGCCCAGTGCTATGAATAAAGAATTATAGTTGGGGGCCCTGTTACAGGTTTTGCATTGGGGCCCAGAAGATTCAAATTCTGCCCCTGGCTCTAGCACCCTGTTGTACCGCCTCTAGCTTGGATATAAGATGTGATACGGGCTGGGATGAAGGCTCTAGTACCCTGCTGTACCACCTCTAGCTTGGATACAACATGTGATACGGGCGGGCATGGAGGCATACAGGTTCTGTATGGTATCCTGCAGCATGTTGACCCACATTTGCTGTAACTGAGCCTCTAGATCGTGCAAACTTGTAGATTGTCAAAGTTGGCATTCCAGATGGTCCCATACATGTTCTATTGGTAATAACTCTAGTGACCAGGCAGACTAAAGTCACTAGATTTGATAGGTTAAGAGGACAACCCCATTAACGGGAAGTGTAGTAGCCACACTAAATTCTTTAAAGGAATTTAGTAAGAATTTAATAGTGAGAAGTCACCACAAGGGGCTCTCATCTAGAGCTAGAGTCAGCTGCTCCAAGGATCTGCTTTTCCTAGCAAAGTCAGTTGATCGTTGGGCGTTATTGGCACCATGAGACCAAAATATTCTTCAGTTAAGCGCCTGGAAATGGTTCCAACACAGGGGCCTGTAATGATGTTGTTGGCTATCCAGAGACAGGTGAAACCAAAACAGTTGAGAGCTGCTCAAGCTTGTCAGACCATCCTCTCTATTGGTGGTCTGTCAAGGGTGCCCTGAGCTTTGTCATCTTGTGTACATGCCCTCACATATCCACTGGTCCCAACACCTTCCAACAGCTTGATCACAATAGCCCAGTTGGGGGGCAATTCAACATTATGACTATCCAACTTCTCGCGTTCCAATAATGCGCCCCCTCTCAAATGCTGTTAACTAGGTAAAATCTAGGTAAAATCTGTTTGATCGCATGTCTACTGGTCAACAAGTGGAAAAAGAGGTCCACTACACACAAGTAGCCTCCGTGAGCATTTTAATAAGCCAATAGAACCTAATAGCTCAGGACTCACGGTGCGGAATTCCACCGTGGAATTCTGCACCGTAAAATCTCCCGTCCTCACCCGCGGCATGCTCTATTTGCTGCGGGTGTACGCGCGGACGGCTTCCATTGCAGTCAATGGAAGCCGTCCCTTCACGCTATCTTCCGCTGTAGCACAGTGGAGGATAGCGTGAAATCGTCTCTCCGCCTACCGCCGGCGCGTCATGTGACACGGCCGGCAGGGTCATGTGACACGGCCGGCAGGGTCACGCCGAAGCGAGGACGCCGGATCCGCAGGTAAGTTTGGGGGTCTCTGGGGGGGCAGCCGGCCTTATACTGGAAGAATGCATTTTGCTACTTTTTTTCACGTAAAGTATCTTATACCTCGCTAAGTAATTTAACGGCCCCTACTAAGACCTTTTCCTACAAATGAACAGTATTTTAGTTTCATTGCGTATTTGGGTCTTAGCGGAGTTGTATTGAAGGAAATTATCAGCATTAAAAGTGAAACATTTGCATTCCAGAAAAAAAAAAAAAGTCAAACTATTGGTTATTGGTTTGCTCCATAGAAAAAAAATTTAGGGATTAGGAAAGTTAAAGGGGTTGTCTCGCGAAATCAAGTGGGTCTATACACTTCTGTATGTCCATATTAATGCACTTTGTAATGTACATTGTGCATTAAATATGAGCCATACAGAAGTTATTCACTTACCTGCTCCGTTGCTAGCGTCCCCGTCGCCATGGTTCCGTCTAATTTCGGTGTCTTCTTGCCTTTTTAGACACGCTTGCGCAGATCCGTCTTCTCCCTTCGGCTCCGCTCGGCAGCATCGGCATTTTGGCTCCGCCCCCTTGTACGCATCATCGCGTAGCTCCGCCCCCGTCACGTGCCGATTCCAGCCAATCAGGAGGCTGGAACCGGCACACATCAATATGGCCATACAGAAGTGTATAACCCCACTTGCTGCCGCGAGACAACCCCTTTAATATAGATTAAAAACTAGCTTATGTGTATCCCAAAATGGAGGGGGGGAAACCCACAAATGAAGAAAAAAAAACTTGTACTAAAACAAACAAAAAACACATTAGGTGTTTCAACATTCCAATTAACGGGCAGGGCTGCCTTTACAAGGGCGATCTGTCAGGTTGTCACAGTGATAATGGTTACTATGATTTTTCCCAAGAATAAGCATCACTGAATGGGGGCAGAACGGGCCGGAAATTCACAGTAAACAGGCAGTTGTTCATAAGTGAGGGGCTGCCCGTTTACACAGAACAATAGGTCGTTCAGTTTTATGCATGCAGAAAGTGAACGGCAAACAAGAAGCAAACGAGTTCTTGCTTGTTCAGTTGGTGCATGAATCAATCATTCAGGGTAACAGCAAGCACCTCGAGGAACTTATCAAACATAAACCAGAAGTTTATGGGAGTTGGAACATCATAGTTTACAAATCACCATTGTCCATTTGTTGGAGCATGCTCACTCGATCACCATTGTTTTATGAGCCCTTTTTTTTGTCATCTTGGTTTTTTAGCATTTAAGGCAAGTTTAGGTAAAATGAACAGGGGCTTTTTTTGTATTTAAGAAGAAGGGGGAGCCCAGATTGGAAATAAGACATCACAGGACTCTAACTGAATTCATGGGTCCTGCATGGAACTTCCAGGGCCGACGAAAGTTTAGTAAAGTATTAATATTTATCAGCTTGCTTATTTTACTTTGCTGGGCCTCCCTCAGACAGGAGTTTGCAGAACTCAATGCTGCGTTTACTTTTTCAATGCTGTGTTTACTGCAGTTTCAGCAGCGCTGTCATGGCCAACAAAGCATCTATTGCTAGTCACGGGGATTGAAATCCCCGACTACAGCAAGAGATTGCTCTGATTGGCTGAACCAGCTATCAGTTGTCTCAGCCAATCACAGCCAGCGCTGCATGCACCAATCACAGCCATTCATTGATCTGCACTACATCCCCATACATCTGCACGGAAAAAATCCACAATCTCCCGCAAGGGGCAAAAGAAAATCAATTTTAAAATGACCCACAGTGCATCCGCTGCGGATAGCCACATGAAATATCAGCGAGTGCCATGGACATGAGGCCGTATGGCGGGAATAGATTTAATTTCCACTGCATGGACGGTCCTAGAGGCGCCAAATTTATTAAGGGCCATACCTCTAACTTCAATGCATTTCTGAGTTAGACTGGTGATTTATACACAGTCGAAATAAATCTGCCCCATGTACCCCATGGAAGATTTTGATAATTGTATATTTTTCAAACTAGATGTATGGTTAAACAAAATATACCTTTAAACAAAAGGATATCACTGCTGTAATACATCTGTTCATAAATGGACAGTAAAACCTTTAGGCCTCCTGTCCACGAGCGTATCGCTAAAACAATGCAGTAAAATGCCTGCGTATCACACACACATGCGCAGTGTGACATTTTTTTGTTCTTCTCCGCTCTGTGTCATATGAGAAGGCCGCCCATACGCAATGTATTACGTATTGACAGCATTGAATACGCTGCCTATACAAACGCCTTTACAATACCCACAAAAGTTCACTCGTTAGTGAGACAGCAGTAAAGTGAAATGTGATAATTTGGCTCATCACTACCATACACTGAGGGTGTATTTACATGGGCGAGTGCAATATCGGCCCAAGAAACTCACTGATACTGCATTTGAAAACTCATAACTTTTATGCGAGTGCAATGCGTTTTATGAGAAAAATCCCATCGTACTCGCATCGCTGCACTTCAGCATGAAAAATGCAATTAAACGCAGTTTTCGTGCAGTGCGATGCAACTTTTACAGTAGGAGATCCTACAAATTCAGTGAATGGCTGTGATTGGTTCTCGAGCGCCACAGCTCAGCCAATCAGAGGCAGCACTTCCAGGAGGTGGAGTTTTTTAAACTCCTGACCAGGAAGTGTTGCCTGAAGACAAGCTGACAGTGGCTGTTAGATGCTGTATTTGTTTTTTTTATGCAGTTAGGGCTTATTTTCAGGGTAGTGCTTATATTTCAAGGTATCCCCCAAAAATCCTGACAAAAAAAGCGCTATGAAGTTGTGTGACTTTGTAGCAACACAAAATTGTGATATAGCAATATGTGAAAAAACACAGCGATCTCATACAGAACACCGGTGTGAAAGAGGCTTTAAAGGGGTTCTGACACGAATAAGGTTTTTATGCTTTAGCAGCCATTGTTCCCTGGTCTGCCTAATGGACACAGGGTACCCATGATTAATGGCATGCTAAAGCGTAAAAACCTAATACTTACCTTTTCTTCTGTTGTTGTTCTCTGGAGGTCATCTCCCAGCAGGCCTTCTTCTTCCTCCGATGGGCCGCCCCCCTCTCTGGGATTTTGTGCAGGCGCAGAAGACAGGTGCCCTCTGACAGGAGTCAGGACGGGCTGCCTCTCCCCTGCGCACGTGCAGAACTTAGAGTTTAGCCGGGACGGACAGGTCGCCCACAGCAAGCACTGCTTGTGACGTGGTGCCCGTCCGTTCACCTTGGAAGTGGCTGACGGACGGAGCAGAGCAGGAAGTGGTCATTTTGTCCGCTCCAGCTCTGCTTCAAGAAGCTGCAAAAGAAAATGCCCAATAAAGGGGACATGCCTGATAATTGGTCCTGGCCAGGCAAGGTAAGTATTTTTTTTTGTCATGTCAGAACCCCTTTAATGTTAGAATACTGCCACCTGCTGTTTGTATTGTGTGACCACCTCAGTAATTGCTCCAAGGTGGTCATACATGCTTAATCTTGCTTCTCTCTCTGCTCCACTAGTGTTAGGGCTCCTGCACACTGGCAAGAGCAATATCGGACCATGATTTACACCCCAATATCGCCCTCGCAATCCTTCTGAAAACCCCTGGATGCGAGGAGTTTTCACCTGGACACAGCCTTGCATCATTGTGTGGGTTCTCTTTATCCCCACCGCAGCTGTCACAGTCGCAGCAGGAGATTAGGATTTTCTTCCACTGCTTTCAACATGGCCGGCGCTGCTGCCGGCCCCATTGAAAACATGTGGAAAGCCCTGAATACTTCGGTTTCGCATCCCTGCGGTGCTAAAGGAATCCCCCACCGCAGTTGTCACAGCCGCGGCAGGGAATCGCAATATTCTCCCATTGTTTTCAATGGGGCTGGCGCTGCAGCCGCCGCTGACCCCATTGAAAAACAATGGGCGATATCTAAAAAAAGAAAGAATATGCTGCTATTTTTTTTCACACAACATCGCAGGAGAGAAAACATCGTAAATGAGAATAAAAGCATTGAAAATCATTGGTTTCATAATCATGCGTTTTCACTCACTCTTGCATCATGAGAAAGTCGCGCGATTTTCTCATCGTTGTGAAGGAGGCCTTAACCCTTTGCAATCCAATTTTGGATTCAGAGTTTCCTAGGGGGCTTTCTCTATCTGCCATTATACGATGGCACCATCTGCTGGCTAGAGCCAGTACTGCGGTATGCGACATGCTGAAGAGGCCCCTGACAACAGAGTGGCCAGTAATCTACAGTAACAATACCCTGCTGGACATCTTCTGACATCAGAGCTGTATAGCCTTCAATCAGAATGTCTTTATACGTCAGACAGTGGATTGGAAAGGGTTAAGTGGAGGGAACTCCGGTGAGGTGAGTGGCTGCTTCTGAAGTTACTGCGCCTTCTCTGATGTCAGAAGAGATGAGGACCAAGTAATAAGAGAACGAGACAATGTTACTGCATCGAGGCAAGACTGAACACATGTGACCACTTAGAGCATTACTTGGGTGGACTGTACACAGACTCAATAGAAATAGCATGTGCCACTATTCCAACATTAGTCCTAGGATACCAGGGCATAGAGTTTTTTTTTACCATGTATAAATTCAAAAATATTTATAAATTATGGGCTGGATTTACCTAGAAACAGTAAATTTCGCGTGCCAAGCCCTTTAACCTTACTATAGGAGTTAGGCTTAGTTTATACTGCATTTCCCATGCTGAGATTCTGTCTGAATCGCCAAAAACATAATTCAAACAGGATCATACGCTTTTATTAGTCAATCAGAAGCCAAAAGGTACAAAGCTTTGGTCTCTGCTTGACCAGGTTTCCATTCTTTTCCAGTATTTTTGCCGGGCAGGATAGGTGGCTACGTTTCTAGAATGATATGCAATCATCAAATGAAATTCCAAAACAGATGAGAAAAAAAAAAAAATGTTGAAATATTTTCAAAAGGGTTACGCAATTCTAATTCTCTAGGACTTTATCAAACCACTGTGAGTCATCACACTAGTTTTCATGGGTTACATTGCTTTGTGCTGCACAACGCCATACTTTCAGTAGTGGATGTGCTTGGTATTGCAGCTTCGTGCTATTCACTAATTACACCAATTATAAAAACCTGGATAACCCCTTTAATTCTGGCCAGCAGACAACATTAAAACGTCTAGGGTCATCAATAATGACACAACACTGTTTATATTAGTGCCTAAGGGTGGCTTTACACTGGACGACTGTGGGGGGCATAAGTGCCTGACAGTTGTCCCAAGACTTATGGCTCCTGTGCTTTCACATAGTTATTCAGTGAATAGAAGCAGAGCGCATTGGACATCTTATAGCCGCGACGTCACTCGCTCGTTCAAGCAAGAATCGGGTAATTTAAAGGCCCTCTAATAATCTGCCAACATGAAAATAGAGCCGTACTGATAGTAAGCATGGACTAGAATCAAAATCCTGGAAATTTCCCAAACAGAATTTATTTACCATCTAAGTTTGCTCCACAGACAGACAGGAATATAACAATATGCTATAAAATACTGCTTAGGGTATGCAAACAGAAGAAATGACCATAAAAAAAAAAACAGCAGCCAACTTTATTTTAGTTCTACAGATAAACTACGTCAATGTATTACTTAAGCGTATTTGAAATATCTTGTTCTGCATTTATAGGTAAGGAGATTTGTGGCATGTAACTATGAGTGGGGCGGTATTCAATCAATTCAGTGAGTCTCTGCTGCCACCTAATGGACAAAATAGTGATTTACATTTATTACTTTATAAGAAGATTGCAGTGAGTATAGTTTCTTGTCATTTCTATTGTCCTCAACTTTAGGTTTTTTTTGTTGTTTTTTTTTAACCAACCCACGCCTGTAATGACCATAGGACTACAGAGCTAACTCGTTATTTTCATTTATACCAATTTACAAAATTAAACAATGAAGTACACTTTTAAAAAGAAATACAAATCAAAATGAGGTTTTACATAAAGATAAGTTATGGCTATTCCTTTAGTCTGGATATGAAAAGTGGGGAATGAGAAGTCTAGAGTGAAATTCCGTTAACAGAAAATGATTATGCATGTAAAGTTTATTCATTTAATACAAGAGTATTGCAGTTATGAAGTTTGCTTTGTTTTCATGTTGCTAATACTATCTCCATTTTTGATGCTTTAAACCCTGACGAATTACATACACGGGCATGACATGGTTAACAGTATGTGGGAACCTGAAATAACCATGACACAAGATTTGGAGTGCATTTGTGGGAATGCATGTCCATCCATCCAAAAGACCATTTGTGAGGTCAGACAGTGATGCTAGACCAGAACGTTTGGCTCATAATTAGTATTTCCAATTCATTCCAAACTCATCAAACCATGTCTTTGTGGCCTTTTGTGCATAGTGGCACAGTCATGCAGGAACAGAAAAAGGACATAGGCGGAATACAATTGTCTATAAATGACTTTGTATGTAGCATTTGTAGTATTAAAGGGGTTTCCCACAGAGCGCCCAGGCTACATCAGGGTCGTAGTGGAAGCGCTGCTCCAACCCGTGGAGTGGCTGGCGCAGTAATTGCAGGCACAGCTGTTATTGAAATCAATGGGATCCCAGCCTGCATTTACAAGTGCATCTCCCATTGATTTCAATGAGAGCTGCGCCTGCAATTACAAGCGCCAGCCGCTACACAGGGGTCAGAACAGCGGCTTCTGATCCGACTTGGGTGTAGCCTGGCACCAACAGTGGGTGCTGTCTGGAAATTACATTTAACATTACCCTTCAGTACCTGGCTATGATTAAGAACAGAGATTAAGAAGTTTGAAATATGTAAGGTTCTGCTCCCCAGAGCATTAGGATTTTTTAATATATTTGCTAACCAAATGAATTAACAAGTGGTTTTTAACAGCTGCCATGGATGAGCGTGAGAGTGCTTTTCTCTTCAATTTTTCAAGGCCTCTGTAGGTATTTCGCACAAAATGTTAGAAGCAGATCCTTTAAGGTGACCCTCCGGGCCTGAACAATGATGGCCGCACCGTCTCTGACTACCTGATGCACACTGTGTATTAGTATGTATCGGTAGTCTAAGAGACGACATGCTGATCTGAGTGGGCCGCACTGTTTAATCAAAGCAGGTGCAAGGTCTTAGACTAATGATACATACTAATTACACAGTGTGCAGCAGGTAGTTAGAGAAGCGGTGTAGCCATCTTTTTTATCCAGGCCCAGAAAGATGCTTTAAAGCGGTATTCCTTGCCGATTGGTGGGATTGAAATCTGGGTATTTGCTGCGGAATCTGGAGGCGGATGCCAGCTCTGAATTCCGCATTGCAAATCTGCCTGTGTGAAGAGTGGCCTTAGTAGTCTAACAATTTTAGTTAGTCCTTTAGTTGGTTTTACTCGTAACATGTAGTAAAAGCTTTTGCCGCTTACAAGAAGTGGCAGGTATGGGATTTTTAGCAAGTCTATAATTTACTGTATACTTTCTCCATTTTTTAAATTATTTTGAGGTACAGAAGGGGCTATAAAGCAGTACCAAAATAGAGCCACTATCTCATAGTAGCTTTTAAAAAGAGACCCCCCCCCAGTCATGAACTCAAAATTGATATGGGTCAGTCAGTGCCTACAGGTAATTACCACCCAGTTATTTTTTCTTAAAATTTTGCTCCTTGACTGCTTTTTAGCTCAGCACTATTAGTACAGAGCTGTGATCTGTGACTATAATTAAGCTAGTGTCTAACCTGAAGTAGTCTGGGGCACGCCCTTTGTCTACTCATTGGTTCCACCTGCCGTCTCTGCAGGATGAACTATGGATTAGATAGAGGGGGTGGGTATTAGTGTTTCTTGACGCCACCAGGAAGAACTGGTGGAGTCAAGATTTGACAGGGGGTGACGCCCCCTGTAGCTGATTGGCTGCAGACGTCGATGAGCCGCAGGTCCTGGCAGCCCACTAAAATAATGCAGCTCTAGTGATTTCTGACAGGCATGGAGGGTTAGGATGAGGGTAAAGTAACAGTTAGTCTTAAATATATAATATAAGCCCAACTGTTAGACATACCCCTCACCCTAACCCTCCCTGGCACAAATGTTTGGACGCTGCTTTGCCTCAGCCAGACAGGTTCCCCATTTCCCTCCCAGCCACAGCATATTCCTGCTGCCGCTGGCCCTGCGGCCGAAGCAGCCGGGAGCGCTGTGACTAGCATAGTCGCTGCTGTGCCATGCTCCCGCTCAGGGACCGCTGTGACTGCCGTATCTGCTGCTGTGACGTGCTCCAGCTCACACAGCGCGGCCACATTACTGTAGAGGTGCCGCTCCACCTGTGGCCACAGCGTCTGGAAGAGGTTGTAGTGTGGCCGGCACTCTTGTCCCCGGGTCCCACTCCTGCAGCACTTGGATATATGCATGGCGCTTCTGCTCCCACAGCGGGGCCAAACAGGTAGCAGCGCAATGACAGGTGTCCCCGGAGACGTGCACCACTCTACGCTTCCTCTCAGTGTCCCCCTGCAGCCAAAGCAGGCGGCAGTGCTGTGAGTGAGTCGCACTCCTCCGGCAGCATGGGTCCCGATTCGGCTCCCCCGCAATTATCCTTGGTTCCCCGGCTCGTAGCTACTTGCAGGACCTTAGCTTCTTGAGTATCGGGAGCTGGGAGTGTTACTCCTGTCAAACCTCTAGCTTCTGGTGGCATCAATAAACACTAATACCGAGGGGGGGGGGGGTCCCAGACTACTTCAGGTTAGACACTGTAGCTAAACTTTAGTCACAGATAACAGCTCAGTCTTAACAGAACTGAGCCAAAAACAGTAAAAATCTGAGGGAAAAAAATAAATATTAGGTAATCATTCCCCGTAAGTGTTGACTTACATATCAATTTTGAGCTCATACCTGAGAGGGTCGCTTTAAGTTTTATATATTGGGGGGAATACAATGTAATTTACTCAACCAAGCTTATTACATAATTTAAGGCCCAGACTTTCAATGCGATGGCAGTGATTGGCTAATCGAGCACTGCATTGATTGGATTTCAAGCGCCACAGCTCAGCCAATCAGAGCTGGCGCTTCCTGGAGGCGGGATTTATGAACCCCCCCAACCAGGAAGCGGCGGAGCTTCGGAAGGAGAAGTGTGGTGGAGTGGACAGCACTTGTTAGGTAATGTATGGTTTGGGTTTTTTTTTTTATAATGCGGCTAGGGCTTATTTCAGAAAATGACCTCTTCCAGAAAATTAGAAACATAGGAAGTAAATTTCAAGCAAAAATGGGCATGATCAAAAACAAGAGAAGGTGGTGAGAATTTATGGAAGATCTTTATAGGAAGGATAATAATATTGAGGATAGCTTAGACGGTGTGGTGAGTGAATGAGAACCAGACGTCCTGAGGAGTGAGGTTGAATGGGCCTTAAGAAGCAATGCTAATAACAAGGCTGCAGGAGACGATGGTATCCCAGTTGAACTATTTAAAATCTTGAAAGATGATGCTGTCAAGGTAATGCATGCCATATGCCAGCAAATATGGAAAACACAAGAATGGCCATCAACTTGTATCCCCATACCAAAAAATGGAAACACTAAAGAATGCTCCAACTATCGCACAGTGGCCCTTATCAAGATCCTGCCAGGTAGACTCCAGCAATTCATGGAGCAAGAGTTGCCAGATGTACAATCCGGGTTCAGTAAAGGCAGAGGAACTAGAAACCAAATTGCCAATATCCGCTGGATAATGGAGGCAGGCAGGGAATTTCAGAAAATCATCTATTTCTGTTTTATTGATTATTCTAAAGCCTTTGACTGCGTGGATCATAATAAATGGTCGTCAGTTCTTGGTCGTATGGGGATACCAAGTCATCTTGCATGCCTCCTGAGGAATCTGTATAACAAGCAAGTAGGAACGGTAAGAACAGACCATGGAACAACAGATTGGTTTAAGGCTGGATTCACATCAACGTATATCGGCTCGGTTTTCACACCGAGCTGATATACGTCGTCTCTCTCTGCAGGGGGGAGGGGGCTGGAAGAGCCAGGAGCAGTGCTCTGAGCTCCTGCCCCCTCTCTGCCCCTCTGCACTATTTGCAATAGGGAGAGGCAGGACGGGGGCAGGGCTAATTTACACCACTTAGTCCCGCCTCCATCCCGCCTCCTTTCATTGCAAATAGTGCAGAGGGGCGGAGAGGGGGTGGGAGCTCAGTTCCTGCTCCTGGCTCTTCCATCCCCCCCCCCCCCCCCCGCAAATGAGGACGACGTATATCGGCTCGGCATGAAAACCGAGCCGATATACATTCGTGTGAATCCAGCTTAAGATTGGAAGAGGAGTACGGCAGGGGTGTATACTCTCATCCTACCTATTCAACTTGTATGCAGAACACATCATGCGACGAGCGGGGCTTGATGACTCCAAGGCTTGAGTTAAAATCGCTGGAAGAATCAATAACAATCTTAGATATGCAGATGATACATCTTTGATGCCTGAAAGTGAGGAGGAGCTGAGGAGCCTAATTACCAAGGTGAAAGAAGAAAGTTCAAAAGCTGGGGTGCAATTAAACATAAAAAAAACAAGATTATGGCAACCAGATTGATTGACAACTGGCAAGTAGAGGGAGAAAACGTAGAGGCAGTCACAGACTTCATATTTCTAGGTGCAAAGATTACTGCAGATGCGGACTGCAGCCAGGAAATCAGAAGACGCTTACTTCTTGGGAGGAGAGCAATGACCAATCTCAATAAAATAGTCTAGAGCAGAGACATCACACGGACAATGAAGGTCCGCAGAGTTAAAGCAATGGTATCCCCCATAGTAACCTATGGATGGGAGAGCCGGACCATAAAGAAGGCTGAGCGAAGGAAATGCTGCGAAGTTTTAAACTGCAGTGGGAAGCAGATTCTATATGTAACACATTTTACAAGCTAATAGACCCAAGCTCATATACAGTTTGCCAGAAGGATGGGGAGAGGACGGAATACCAACACTGGAGCAAGATTTGTCTTCTGTATGGCAAACATTGCGGAAATTAGTTTAAAGCCAAAACTTTCAATAGTTCTATAAGAGCAGCCGGGTCTTTTTGACCTGGTGAGAACTGGTTGAAATAGTCACCAGCAGAAACATATCTAATTTGCCATTGTGAAAATGGCCCTACAGAAAAAAAAGTCATTACAAAGGAAATGAATAACACCAGTTAATTATTTACCATCCGCCGTATTGTTGCCTCTCGTGGTGTGCTGACAGGTTGTGCAGGAAAATTAAAGCATCAGCCTCCATTAATTCAACTAACTTTATTTTGTGTAAATTGTTTCCTTTGCTCAATTCCTGTAATTCTTTGTTTTGGAAAACTAGAGAGGCAAATAATATTTCATAGTGTCCGTAAACAGAGGCAGCGCCGGGATCATATTGTACAGCAAGTTGCTCTTGCCTTCACTGTAGGCCCTATGAGGGCATATTTACACGGACAGGCGCAATATCTGTCTGAGAAACGTAAACCGATATCGCACACTTAGGCCACTCCCACACATGCGCCCTTTTACATGCAGCATTTTAAATGCTGCGGTAACCACGGTAAAACGCTCTCACTGTTTTCAGGGCCACGATTTTCGCACGCTGTCTGCTTTACTGTAGCACAATTAACGCACCTCATCACCCATCAGAATAACGGGGTGTGTCAAAACCCTCTGTTGGACGCAGGAACCAGAGTCCGAAAATGGCAAAATCGAAGCGTCTTGCTGACGTCATGTGAGAGAGTGGCCCTAAACATACAATTTTACTTGCAATTGTGATGCGTTTTGTGGAAAAGAAACAAATTACAGCACATGCGATTGTCATTGGCATGAGGGAAAAAAAAAAAAAATATTATATATATATATACACTACCGTTCAAAAGTTTGGGGTCACCCAAACAATTTTGTGTTTTCCATGAAAAGTCACACTTATTCACCACCATGCGTTGTGAAATGAATAGAAAATAGAGTCAAGACATTGACAAGGTTAGAAATAATGATTTGTATTTGAAATAACATTGTTTTTACATCAAACTTTGCTTTCGTCAAAGAATCCTCCTTTTGCAGCAATTACAGCATTGCACACCTTTGACATTCTAGCTGTTAATTTGTTGAGGTAAGCTTGTGAAATTGCACCCCACGCTTCTAGAAGCATCTCCCACAAGTTGGATTGGTTGGATGGGCACTTCTGGCGTACCATACGGTCAAGCTGCTCCCACAACAGCTCAATGGGGTTCAGATCTGGTGACTGCGCTGGCCACTCCATTACCGATAGAATACCAGCTGCCTGCTTCTGCTGTAAATAGTTCTTGCACAATTTGGAGGTGTGTTTAGGGTCATTGTCCTGTTGTAGGATGAAATTGGTTCCAATCAAGCGCTGTCCACTGGGTATGGCATGGCGTTGCAAAATGGAGTGATAGCCTTCCTTATTCAGAATCCCTTTTACCCTGTACAAATCTCCCACCTTACCAGCACCAAAGCAACCCCAGACCATCACATTACCTCCACCATGCTTAACAGATGGCGTCAGGCATTCTTCCAGCATCTTTTCATTTGTTCTGCGTCTCACAAACGTTCTTCTTTGTGATCCAAACACCTCAAACTTGGATTCATCCGTCCACAACACTTTTTTCCAGTCTTCCTCTGTCCAATGTCTGTGTTCTTTTGCCCATCTTAATCTTTTTCTTTTTTTGGCCAGTCTCAGTTATGGCTTTTTCTTTGCCACTCTGCCCTGAAGCCCAAAATCCCGCAGCCGCCTCTTCACTGTAGATGTTGACACTGGTGTTTTGCGGGTACTATTTAATGAAGATGCCAGTTGGGTACCTGTGAGGCGTCTGTTTCTCAAACTAGAGACTCTAATGTGCTTATCTTCTTGCTTAGTTGTGCAACGCGGCCTCCCACTTCTTTTTCTACTCTGGTTAGAGCCTGTTTGTGCTGTCCTCTGAAGGGAGTAGTACACACCGTTGTAGGAAATCTTCAATTTCTTAGCAATTTCTTGCATGGAATAGCCTTCATTTCTAAGAACAAGAATAGACTGTCGAGTTTCAGATGACAGTTCTCTTTTTCTGGCCATTTTGAGCGTTTAATTGACCCCACAAATGTGATGCTCCAGAAACTCAATCTGCTCACAGGAAGGTCAGTTTTGTAGCTTCTGTAACGAGCTAGACTGTTTTCAGATGTGTGAACATGATTGCACAAGGGTTTTCTAATCATCAATTAGCCTTCTGAGCCAATGAGCAAACACATTGTACCATTAGAACACTGGAGTGATAGTTGCTGGAAATGGGCCTCTATTCACCTTTGTAGATATTGCACAAAAAAACAGGCATTTGCAGCTAGAATAGTCATTTACCACATTAGCAATGTATAGAGTGCATTTGTTTAAAGTTAGGACTAGTTTAAAGTTATCTTCATTGAAAAGTACAGTGCTTTTCCTTCAAAAATAAGGACATTTCAATGTGACCCCAAACTTTTGAACGGTAGTGTATATATATATATATATATATATATATATATATATATATATATATATATATATTCGCATGTTAAAAAAAGGCATCAGTCTCATAATGGGTGATATCACCCACTAATAGGAGATACTGCGCTTTTTCTATCTCGTTGTCTCGATCCTAGAGACAAAGAAAAAAACCCGCCCTTGTGTATGAACTAATAAAATAATAGGTTACTTTCTTGTACAAGTTCCATCCATATATCCATATCACAATCGGATATAACTCGCGCAAGGAAATCGCCTGTGTAAATATGGCATTACACAGCCCAGTAGATTTCAATGTGGCCTCACAGACTTGCGTTCGAACATGGCGTTTCTAAAATTGCATGAAAAACTGCTGTCAAACGCTGGGTGAAATCGTGGTAGAATGTGGCATTTCCAAACACGTGTGAGAGTGGCCTAAGGCAGCGTTAGGGGGCTCTGGTACTGTCAGACCTCCCTTATTCTGTAGTATCACAGGCACTTTTCAGCAAGATATTTTTTCTTGCTTAATCTGCATATTCTAGCCAAAAATTTGGCATATCTTTATGAACCCCCTCCAACCCCCCCACCAAAAAAACCCCATCAGATCTCAATAGGTTGAAAATTCAAGTTAAAAAATCTTTACGGATATAAATCGTGTAATTTGTTAAGAACAAAATGATGCATTCATGGAGACCTCAGTCATCAGGCAATCGAGAGGTGGTTTTCAAATTACCAAGAAAATAAATTTCTCTGGTGAATACCAACTGAGCTGTGCGGTACTGTGGCGTGAGCAACGGTGGCATTACAGGACACTGGGCCCTCATGCCATCTTCATGAAGCCAGTATCTGGCAGTTTGGTCAGTAGCATGCAGACCAGCAGCATGCTGGAGGTCATATTGTGTATAGCTCTGGCAGTGCTTTCCTGTTCTTCTTCCTCAAACAAAGGAGCAGATGCCCATCCTGATGCTGGGTTGATGCCCGTTCTACAGCCCTGTCCAGCTCTCCTTGTGTAACAGCCCGTGTTCTGGTATCTAGCCCATGCTCTTGAGGCAGTGTCGGGAGACATGACAAACCTTCTTGCGACAATACATTTGGATGTGCCTTCCTGCAGAGGCAGGACTACCTGTGCAACCGAATTGGGATGCAGGTACCGCCTCATGTTACAAGTATCAAAAACACAAGCAAATGAGAAAATAATTAGGCTGCCTGCATACGAAATGTACAGTGGGGAAAAAAGTATTTAGTCAGATACCAATTGTACAAGTTCTCCCACTTACAAAGATGAGAGGCCTGTAATTGACATCATAGGTAGTGTGTTACTGATGGTAGCCTTTGTTACGTTGGTCCCAGCTCTCTGCAGGTCATTCACTAGGTTCCACTCTGTGGTTCTGGGATTTTTGCTCACCATTCTTGTGATCATTTTGACCCCACAGGATGAGATCTTGTGTGGAGCCCCAGATCGAGGGAGATTATCAGTGGTCCTGTATCTCTTCCATTTTCTAATTATTGCTTCCACAGTTGATTTCTTCACACCAAGCTGCTTGTCTATTGCAGATTCAGTCTTCCCAGTCTGGTGGAGGACTACAATTTTGTTTCTGGTGCCCTTCTACAGCTCTTTGGTCTTCACCATAGTGGAGTTTGGAGTGTGACTGCTTGAGGTTGTGGACAGGTGTCTTTTATACTGATAGCAAGTTCAAACAGGTGCCATTACTACAGGTAATGAGCGGAGGACAGAGGAGCCTCTTAAAGAAGAAGTTACAGGTCTGTGAGACCCAGAAACCTTGCTTGTTTGTAGTTGACCAAATACTTATTTTCCACCATAATTTGTAAATAAATTTGTTAAAAATCAGACAATGGGATTTTCTGGATGTGTTTTCTCATGTTGTCTCTCACAGTTGAGATCTACCTATGATGTCAATTACAGGCCTCTCTCATCTTTTTAAAAGCGCAGTCACACGAGCGTAGGCGTATTTACGTTCGCACGTCCACAGCGTATAATCGCCGGAAAGAACGTTTTTCGACGATCATGACCAGAGCTAGAAAGCGTATTATCGTTTGTTCCTACTTTTCAAACGATCTTTTCAGCCATGGAATATATGTTGGCGCGTATTTCGGTCGCGTATGTTCCGTTTTTTGCGGGTTGCCGTTTTTACGCGCCGTAAAATCGCCCATGTGAACGAATACATTGGAAACCAATGCCTCAGATGGTCACGTATATACGATTGGGCGCAAAAACGCGCCGTATACGCGCTCGTGTGACCGCGCCCTAAGTGGGAGAACTTGTACAATTGGTATCTGACTAAATACTTTTTTCCCCACTGTATATTTGCAGCGGAATCTGCAGCCGGCGTCTGCACGGAGGATCTGCAGCAAATACCGTTCAGAACATGCTAGGGGAAAAAAATATATATATATTGCTTTTTTCCTTCACACGCGTAGAAACGAATTGCTATTTCCATGAGCGGAGGAGGGGGGAAAAAAATAAATAAATAAATTGCAGCATGTTCCATTTTTTGTGCAGGCTTCACATGGATGGCTTTTATCGCAGTCAATGGAAGCCGTCCAACAGGGGTATCATCATAACCCCTTAACGATGCGGACCTTCCCCCCCCCTCCCCCCATTTTTGTTTTCTCCTCCCCCCTTTGAAAAATCATAACTCCTTTATTTATCCATCGACGTCGCTGTATTTTTTGCGGGACAAGTTGTATTTTTCAATGGCACTATTTAATGTACCATATAATGTACTGAAAAACTTTTAAAAAAAATTCTAAGTGGAGTAAAATTAAAAAAAAACAAAAACATTCTGCCATCTTTCAGTGCGTCTTGTTTCTATGGTGCACAAACTGCAACAAAAACGACATGATAACTTTATTCTATGGGTCAGTGCGACTACTACGATACCAAACTTATATAGTATTTTTTTGCTGTACTACTTTTATTTTTTTTAATTTTAAAACTATTTTCTGCCGCCATCTTCTGCGCACAATAACTTTATTTTTCCATTGTCATAGTTGTGTGAGGGCTCATTTTTTGTGGGGCGTACTGTAGCTTGCATTGATACCATTTTGGAATACATAAGACTCACTTTTTATTGCATTTTTTCTTGGAGACAGAGTGACCAAAAAAGCGCATTTCTGGAGGGGTTTTCTTTCGCGAAGTTCACCGTGCGGGGTAGATAATGCATTACTTTGATAGATCAGACTTTTACAGATGCAGCGATACCAAATCTGTATTTTTGTTTTATTATTTAGATTCTTTTATTGTAAATATGGCAAAGGTTTTTTTTGGTTTTTTTTTACTATTACTTATTTTTTCTTTTAAGTAATTAGTAAAACTTTATTGTTCTTATTTTTACTTTTGGGATAACAACATGCGATGCTTTGATCGTTCCTGCAGAATGATGTAATGCTATAGCATTACATCATACTGTGATCTAACAGGCAGTATATCAAGCCACCCCACAGGAATGGCTTGATAGGCATTCTGCCAAGACAGCCCTTGGGCCATTCACAAGGCCCCCAGCTGCCATGACACCCGCACAGATCCCTGTGATTGCATCACAGGGGGGTGGTGGTGGTGGTGGGGATACAGAATTGACAGCGGCATTTAAAAGCTTAACAGCTCCGATGAGCCGCGCAGCTCATTGCATCTGTTGCCGCTGGGCGGCAGCTGTAATAAACAGATGGCGCCCGTGACATATGAAGAAAGGTTGCCCCGTGAGCTCTCTTCATACATACCCTGACGCTGCAGGATTTAAATGTATGGCCTGCGGCGTTATGGGGTTAAAGAGATTTTCCAGGGAGAATATTATTGATGACCTCAAGATAGGTCATCAATTGTTGATCAGTCAGTGTCCTTCGCCCGGGACCTCGACCCATCAGCTGAGCTGTCAGTGCCGCAAATACACAGAGGTCGGAGTTGAAGCAGTGATCTGCGAGGGAAGATAAAACTTAAACTTTATTTTACACTTTTTAAAAAAAATCTCCCAGGCTCCCTAGCCTTCTGAGCCTGTACCCGACATTTTACGTGTGGCACACATGCGCATTAGATGGCGTCAGGTCCTGGCAGGACCAGAATACCGCGGTACATAACGGAGAACGGAGGGGAGTAGTTTCATCTCTCAGATCCATGAGGGGAGATGAAACTTTAACTTTTATTAACTTTTTTTTTTAACTTTTAGGAGATCGCCGTTATCTATTGGATAACGGCTACTGTGTGACTGGGGGGTCTCTCACTGCAACCTCCCATGACAGCTCCAGGCTCTCGGCTACCTCCAGCAGCTAGTAGCAGGGAGCAGTCATGCTCACAGACTCCAGGGCTGAAGTCCACAGGGTCAGCATGCTTTTACGGCCCTGCAGAATAAAGCCCAGAAACCCAAGACGTGAAAACACTTATGAGTGGTCACTAAGGGGTTATTGACTGACGGAAGAATATTCTGCCACAATGAACGCATTTGGGCAGGCAGATAAGCAAGCTGTGCTGCTTTTCAGCACCCTTGGCAATTGCCGACCAGTGACGTCCCAGTTGTGCTTGACAGAAGACAAGTCTGGAGCTGCTGCAGGCCCTGGTGGCACGTTAAGGCCGTGCAGGCTACACTGTTACAAAAGCAACATGCGGCCTGGTGTGGTCACATTTAAAAACAACCTTGGAGACACTTCAAAGAAATGGTCATACCACTGGTTCCATGACCAAATCAATAAGATTTGTGCTATACTTAGAGTGAAGATTAGAGGGGGTCTGGCTACCATACATTATGCCATCCCACACCATAATCCCAGGCATAAGACTGGTGTGACATTCCCTGTGAAGGCATCTTCATAGGGTTGCCTATGCGGTCTCCAGACCAATATTTAGCTAGAATTGCATCTGAGACAAAAGCGGGACCCCCATTCCAGCCTCTACTACAGTATTGCTCTACAACATGATAGCCTTTGAAAGCAGTGGCATGAGGCCAATGAAACACCAGTCATTGGACATCTTGCTTGTAGCCCGATGTCCAGCGCCTTGTGATGGCTTGTTAAGACACTGTTCGACGCCGTAAACTTGGGCTGTGACGTCACATTTTACTCACAATATGGAATCGGGTTACTACGCGCCGGTTTTCTAATCTGACGATCAGTCATGCAGAGGTTCACTTCTGTGCACCTCTTGTGGTCCAGTCTAGCTTGCCCTTGTTCTCCCAACCACTGGGACAAGCAACGTTGAACAATCCTAACATTTCGGTCTATTTGCGTAGCTATTTGCTGGAGGGAGATAAACCAAGGTCTCTCAATTCAAGGATTTTGTGCCTCTATGTTTGCAACAAGTGGTGATACCTGGCACATCGACAAAACAGGAGGCATTGTACTATCATCCCACAAGATGGTCTGTCTGATTTTTAAGGTTTCATGTGGCTAAAAAATATTTGCCTTCAATCTGGCTTTTGTAGCATTCAAGCCCCAGCCACGTCAGACATTGGAGCTAGGTACTTGAAAATTTGATCATTTGCATATCTTAATGACACTTTCTACTTCCTTGATTTGAATAACTTTAGTTTGTCCTTCTTGGTGTTGCAATACCAATGTTGAGGAGTACACTTTATACAGCATTTCTATTTCCCCAAATGGTCATGTCAGGGACATAGTCACGCGGTAAATAAGAATAAAGCAGTGCCCACCTCAAGATGGCCCAAGTCCTGGCCAGTCCCTGATCATTTTAGCACCAGGTTTGCCCAAGCATACACCTTTGAGTATTGCATGTCCGCAGGTTTAGAAAAGGAAAGAACTCCAAGACTGGAGCCCCACAATGCTCTCCTTCCTAGGAGTAATATAAAAATATTCTGGATTAGGCTTTCCATCTATATTCTGTATTTTCGGATTATGAAATGCACTTTTCAGCAAGAAAAACAATCTTGCTAAAAAGTGTGTGTATATATCTTATGATCCGGAGAGGAAACTGATTGCGATCATTAAAGGTTCACATTCAGCTTCCAGAGAAACTTTATCGCCTGTCTAGCAGGTCCTCCCATCTTCAGCACAGCAATCATAGAGTATAGGCAGCAGCAAGACAAAGAGGTAGACAGACACGCCCCTCAGATCCAGGATGTAAACAACAACAAGGGGCTCTCCGGGGATCACAGGGGCCAGGAAGGATCTTTTTTTCTCACATCAATGGACTCACCAGATGTGCTGAGGTATCTGCACATTTTGGCTTTTTTATTGTGGTCTTGGAAAACCCCTTTAAGTTTAACAGGAAACGCTACTCTAGACCAGTGGTTCTCAAGGTGGATGTTATTATAGCACCCCGGGGGGCATTTTTACTTCTTAAGGTGACGATGCAACAAAAAGTGGCGGCAGCGGGGTGATGGAACATAAAGGGGGCGGTAGGGGGCGTTCTGCGTTTGCTTTGTTGATATTTTTTCGTTTAGTAACTACATTTTTCTAAAAATTACTAGCGATACCTCAGTTTTCATCGATAATCCATTCGAAAACAAAATCGGTGAAATCCGAAACAGACGAAAACCGAGGCCATTACTTCCATACGAATCGCTTACATGTAATGGGAGTAGTGTGCAGCCTGCGCGCTTCCATCATATAATGTATGACTTTTATAACTCCACTACAGATCAATCACATTTCATAACACTGGATAACCTACAGCACAACCCAACCTGCTGTATTCCATAATGCCGCTGATTGGCTGGAACCGCTTCAAACGTTCACTTGTGTGGGTCTCTGACAGTTGTAGTCTTAGTGGAGACCAAGTGTCTTTTCAGAACACTGATATAAACTACAATTCCCAGAGACTCACACAATTGAACGTTCCAGCCACTCAGCGGCACTATGGAATACAGCAGGTTAGGATGTTCTTTAGGTTACCCAGTGTGATTGATCTGTAGCGGAGTCATGGAGTTATAAATCATACATCATTATATGATAAAGCGACATAAGCAGTGCTTTCTTGAAGCATACTTTATAAAAATGGCTGAGAAGAAGAAATGCTGTCAATATTCAAATGAATACTTGAAATACGGATTCATTCCATCTCCTTCAAACGGACAGCTTCTCTTGTGCCTCGTTTGTGAAAAGGCATTTTCGAATGAAGCTATGAAGCCTTCGGACCGAGTGATCACCTTGCAAAAATGCATTCAAAGTGGGTAAGCCTATTTCATTTTTCCAAGATTTAAAGTCAAAGTTTGAGAACCGCAGCACTGTAGGCAAGCTATTTGAAAACAAATGCTCTCAATGCTTCCTATAAAGTCTCTTTATTAATAGCGCAATGTGGCAAATCACATACTATTGGGGGAAAAACTTGTGTTACCGGCAGTTAAAGAGATTGTCAGTACTATGCTAGGCCCGAAATATGCACCATGGTGAAATCGATTCCTTTGAGTAATGACACCGTTTCAAGAAGAATCAACGAGATGGCTGCTGATGTGGAAGACACGCTTTTGGATGTGCTAAAGAACACAGAATTTGTAATGTAAATTGACGAGTCAAAGGTTAGAGACAATAAAGCATTCCTGCTGGCTTACGTTCGGTTCATTAATCGGAATAAAGAGGTAGTGGAGGAACTGTTTACCAGAAATTTCACCACTGACACAAAAGGCTCCTCTATGTACAAAAGAGTGTAAGAATTTTTCCAAGAAAACAACATCCCTTTAACAAATGTACTTGCATGTGCAACAGACTGAGCTGCATCCATGATTGGTCGATATCATAGATTTCCACTTTGTTATTTCACTACAGAGCCTCTGGCATGGTGGGCTCATGTTGTGCAAGGGTGCTTCCATACGGGGCGGAAAAATCTGCCACACATACACATCTGAATGTCTTAGCTAACACTAGCATTTCTTGTTTCCGTCTAGCTATTCCATCGTGGGAGCAGCAAAACACTTCCGTTTTTGTGCCCATAGACATGCATTGAAACAGAAGACTTTTCAGTTTCATTGCATTTGCCAATTTTCCATTGCCATTCTCTTTTTAAAACTGAAGCAAAAGTAAAAGTCCAAAAATATGGAACCAAAAATGAAAAAAAAAAAAGAAGCAAACTGAAAGCTTATCCATTTGCTTCTGTTTTTTAGCTCAGCTTTCTTTCCATTTAGCTGTTCCTGCAATGGAACAGCTAGCTGAAAACAAGATATGCTAGTGTGAACACAGCCCAAGATGCAGGTTGTGCCATGGATTTGTCAGAGAATTGCTGCAGATTTGCTAAAAAGTGAAATCCACAGCAATTCGGTGGCAAAATCCACATGCAAGACGTGAGGATGTATCTGAGGTTGGATTTTCTACACTATGTAAAAAAATCATCAAATTAGGCCTCAAATGCGCATGGTGCGCTTTTATTCCTGAAAGTATGTCAAGGCAAAATATTAGAGCCACATATGGGGCATATATGCACAAAGCTTCCTTCACTGTAAGGCCGGGTTTCCCATGGGACGGAAATCCCACAGAAATCTCGCAGAATGTCAGCAACGGGACCGCACAAAAATTCTGCAAGATTTCCGCAGCAGAAAAGCATTTTTCAAATTCGCACCATTCGGCGCAGGTTTGAAGCAGCTTGTCAGCCTGTATTCTGCTACAAGAATCTCTCCCCATAGAAAGAAGAGCGCCCACAGTGGAAACGGCAATACAATTGACATGTTGCGGATTTGAATTCTGCGCTGCATGTTAGTTTCCGCGTGGCTTGCCCACAGCAGTCTGTCCACAGCGTGTGGACGTGATTTTTGCAAATCTCGTCTATTTTGCCGCTTAGTCTGAGGCTTTAGAATGCATGCGGAATTCCGTTGCAATTCCACCCCGTGTGAACCCAGCCTAAAGTTCTTCTAGTCCAAAAGATGCTTTTCGGAAGAGGTAGGTTCCCCAAAAACATAGCTGCTATCAATGTGCCTCCACACTCTGCTCTCATTTTGATCATCCTGCCTCACAAAAAAATGAAATCTGAAAGCAAAAAGTAGTATTCTTCCTATACAATATATAAAAATTTGATATTGCCGCAAATGCACTGACCCGCAGAGTTAGTGTAACATGGCACTTATATCACACAGATTCAAAAAAATAAAACGCAATGTCAGAATTTCATTTTTTTGATAGCTTCTCTCTTAAAATGCAATAAAAAACAATTACTGCAATTCAAAATGGTACCAATGAAAACCTCATCTTATCCCGTAAAAAACTACCCCCCTCACAGCACCGTAGATTGAGAAATGCAAAAATTATGGGTCTCAGAATATGTAAAAAAAATTGGCCCAATAAAAAGAAGGCCCCAAAATCCATAAGGTGCTCCTTCATTTTCAAGGTCTTTATTTGACTCCTGTTACACACTAAAATCTGCAGATTCAGGGTATTAAGTATTGAGTTTTGCTTATCTGATAGCTTCTGTTGTGTTACAGAAAAAAATAAAAAAAATCTGAAAGAAAGATGACATTTTCAAAATTTATCTTCCACTTTGCTTTCGTTCTTGTGAAACACCTAAAGAGTAAACAGATTTTTTTAAATGCTTTTTTGAAAACGTTGAGGGGTGCATTTTTTAAAATAGGGTCATTTATGGGGGTTTCTAATACACAGGCCTCTCAATTTCACTTCAAAACGGAATTGGTCCCTTAAAAAAAATAGATTTTGGAGGGTTTCATCAAAATTAGAAAAGTTACCCCTATACTTTACACATTCTCCTACGTCCAATGTAAATAAAAGGCCATTTTCAAAATGGTCCCAACACACAGCACATATATCATAAATCAGTCTTACAGTCAGAAAAATTGTGAAAATGGCAAATTTGTCTAAATTTTCTGCAAAATTAGGATTCTTTTTTTATTTTTTTTACAAACAAGTAGTAAAAGGTTACAACAAAAATTCACCACTAACAAAAGTACAAAGGTGTCACATAAAAAAAATCTCAGAATCACTTGCATAAGTAAACGCATTCCAAAGTTTTTACCACTTAACGTGATACATGTCAGATTTGAAAAATGGGTCAGAGTCAGGAAGGCCAAAACCAGCTGCAGGAAGAAGGGGGTTAAACCTTTGCTCCCTTTGTACTTAACAGTCCAATGGGCGGTCCTATCAGTGAGTGACAGCTGCCCCTGTATGTATAGTCCTTTACAGACAGCTGCCAATCACTGATCGCTCCGGCCAATGGACTGCCCAGCCCAGGATATGCAGAAATACAAAATATAAGTTCTACTGAACCTTTCCCCATAACACTATATATCAGTGTACTCCGCTCCTCTGGCTCTATAACATGATGCCTGCAGATTGGACTGCATTTTCAGCTCACTGATTTTTTTAACATGACTGAAGGTCTATATATAAGAAACCACCAATAGAAGACCCGTTTTAAAAATTGTACACTCAAAGTATTCAATACTGCGTTTCAGAAGTTTGTTAACCCTTTAGTTGTTTCACAGGAATTAAAAGTAAAGTAGAAGAGAAATATGTACAAAAATGTAAAACTATTTTTTGTAACACAGCAGGAGTCAATAGGGTGTGCCAAGATTTTGAATATATTTCATATTACAAACTAGGCAAAAATATTCCTCTTGCCCATTTAATAAATGCACTTGATAGCGGAGGACTGGGTCGCACATGCTCAGTCTGCTCCCACAATCCCCGCAGTGTTTGACCGCAGTAACTGAGCCTTTAGCTGACCTGCTGTGGAATTAAAATCTGCAATGCAACTCAATTCTGCTGCAGATTTCATGCGGATTTATTCTATACCATGTGGGCAAGATTTTTTAATCTCATCCACATGGCTGGAGTTGTAAATGCTGTGGATTTTCTGCAGCATTAACACTATGTGACCCTAATAACATTGCAATGTGTAAAATATAGGAACAGATTCAAATGCCTACGATATTTTTTTTATTCTTGCACACACTAAAGTTTAGTGTGCCGATGCATTACCTACTGTGCAATCCACAACTGCAAAAAACACGCAATTTTTAGATTTTGCACTGCATTTAGTTCATGGCTTATTTAGATATCTGTAATCCATCAGCATTATAGCGTCCGTATCACAGACGAAAATATTGTTTAGTCTGTCTGTATAATTACCTGAACTTACAGCATCATAAATCCCTACAATGCTGCTAGTTACCATTACTAGACCAGCGGTCCAGCTAGGAATAGCCTCTGTAATACGGACGCTATAATGGTGACGGCTGTCAGAAGGATGCCATAGGTGGAGAAAAAAGTAAACTCACTTGAGGCAACATTGCGTTTTCCAGACCGTCCTTGCTTACCGTCCGCAAGTCCCATCTGCAATGCTGAAAAGGGCACTGCCGAAACGCTGAACAGTAACTTGTCAATTCTGAGACAGAAATCAACACTGCAAGCTTTGGTCTCCATTTCAACAGGTGTCCTATCTGAATACGGTTGGCGGAATTTCAGACGGAAACTAAGGATGGGCTGCAAGACCAATAAGTTTGACCAAAAAGTTGAATACCCCCTCCATACCGCATCATTTAGGCCACCATGATATATCAGGCCCCTGATGCTCGCATTGCATACTTGATATTCCTCTGAAGGTCTCTGTACGTTTGCCTCCCCCGATGACATTTCATGTTGACATGGTTTGGCTCTAGATGTTGGATGTCTTGACAATGCATCGACCAGCCAATTATCCCAGTGGGAGCACCAAGGGTCTGCTAAGATTAGGGCCCTTTATGTCTGTTTCTTACAATTATCTGTCCCTTTGCAAGTATTGTGTGCAAACGTACACAACCCCTTCATCTGTCACAATGTGTCACCCATTTATACACTTGAATGCCTCTCCAGGGGCACAATGTGTCACATTGCCTCACACACTTTCTCACCTGCTCATATACACAAAGATGCCTCTCAATCATCACAAGGTCTCACCTGCTTATAAAATCACATGCCGCTCTCCAGTATCAAAACGCTGTCAAGTCGTTGAGTTTGGATGATCTAGAGCAGAGGAGTCAAACTCATTTTCACAGTGAGCCACATCAGCCTTATGAGTGCCTTCAAAGGGCCGATTGTAATTGTAAGACAGTATAGTAATAGTGACCCCCATAGTGGCCGCAGTAGTAATAGTGATCCCAGTAGTAATAGGGTCCCCATAGTGGCCCCAGTAGTAAGTGAACCCCATAGTGGCCCCAGTAGTGACAGAGACCCCCATAGTGGCCCCAGTCATAATAGTGGCCCCAGTAGTGACTCCAGTAATAAGAGTGCCCCCCCCCCCATAGTAGCCCCAGTAATAATGCCCCCACAGTGGACCCAGTAGCGATAGTGACCCCAGTAATAATAGTGACCCCAGTAATCAGAGTGGATCCAATAATAAGAGTGGCTTCCATAGTGGCCCTAGAAGTAATGGTGCCCCCTAAAGTGACCCCAGTAATAATAGTGCCCTCCATTGTAGCCCCAGTAGTAAGTGACCACAGTAATCAGAGTGGCTCCAATAAAAGTGGCCCCCATAGTAATAAGGTCCCCCATAGTGGCCCCAGTAGTGATCCCAATAGTGACCCAGTAATAACAGTGATCCCAGAAATAAGAGTGACCCTCATAGTGGCCCCAGTAATAACAATTATCCTCTTAGTTGACGCAGCCGCAATAGTGACCCCCATAGAGGCACAGTGACCTGCCGGAATATGACGGCGTCTCCCATAGACTCCAGGGGGAGCTGCGGGAGAAGGGAGGGAGCTTAGCAGCATGTTTGCTAAACTCCCACCCCCTCCCTCCTTCTCTCCGCCACTTGCTGTTTGCAATGGAAGGGTGGGAGCTAGTGTGCCAAGCTCCTGCCCCCTCCCATCACTGGCAGCCGAGAGGGGGTGAGAGCTCAGCATACTAGCTCCTGTCCCCTCCCTTTGACGAGAGCCGGTGAGAGAGGGGTGGGGGCAGTTTAGCAGAAATAAACTGTCCTCCCCCACCCGACGGTATCCCAGGCTTGCCATATCAGGGTTCATACAAGTTTTCAAAAAAATTTTTCAATGACATTTCCATGACTAAATCTTGATTTACTATGACACTCATGGAACTCAAAATACACGCAATCAAAGGTTTGGGGCTCCTTCACACTGGCGATTGCGATATCGCTGCATGAAAATCGTGGCAAGATCGTGACTTTTTGCCCGTGATTTCTGAGCGTCAGAACTGCTTTGTTTTTGCAAAAACATGGCTGTCACTTGTGATTTTCTCGAGCGATTTTGCCACAATTTTTTAGCTCGAAAGTCAATAGGATTTTCTAATGATAAAAACACATAACACGAAAGTTCCTGCTTTGCGACACGATAAAAAGGAGGCTCCATGGGGAAACATGGGAGATTAAAAAAAACCCGCAAAATGCAGAAATATAGAGCATGCCGTGATTTTTTTCTCGCAACATCACAAATGTGAAGAAAATCATTGGTTACATAATTGTGCACTTTCACTCACATCACTCAAAAAATACATGATTTTCTTGCAACTGTGAAGGCACCCTTATTGTTTTGTTTTTTATATATACAAAAATAATAAAAGACACACACTGCTGAGTCAAGCTATTTCCAGTTAAATACATACATTTTTTTTTTTATAAAAAAATCCCCAACCATCTTGACAACCCAGCAATACAATCAATGTAGGGGTTTTGTTTTTGTGGCATTCACCATAAACTATACTTCCTTAAAGGGGTTGTCCCGCGCCGAAACTGTTTTTTTTTGTTTTTTTTGCATAGGCCCCCCGTTCAGCGCAGGACAAACCCAAGGGATGTGTTGAAAGTTAAACATTTTTACTTACCCGAATCCCCTCTCTGCAACTTCTTCCTTCTTTTCCTCCAAGATGGCCGCATGGATCTTCACCCACGATGCACCGCGGGTCTTCTCCCATGGTGCACCGTGGGCTCTGTGCGGTCCATTGCCGATTCCAGCCTCCTGATTGGCTGGAATCGGCACACATGACGGGGCGGAGCTACGCGATGACGCGTAGAAGGGGGCAGAGCCAGAACGCCGCTCGTGCCCGGACCAACCAGAAGGGAGAAGACCCTTCTGCGCAAGCGCGTCTAATCAGGCGATTAGACGCTGAAATTAGACTGCACCATGGAGACGGGGATGCCAGCGCAGGGAAGGGGAGTATATAACTTCTGTATGGCACATATTTCATGCACGATGTATATTACAAAGTGCATTAATATGGCCATACAGAAGTGTGTAACTGAACTTGTCATCGCGGGACAACCCCTTTAATGTTCTCCTACCTTTGTGGTGATGAAAAAGGACTTTATTATGCATTCAAGGGTCATAACTTATTTTTCAGTCTTTAGAGCGGTATGAAGGCTTGTCTTTTTCGGTGCAAGTTCACGTTTTCATTTTGGGGTGTATAGAAGTTTTATCTCTTTTTATTCCTTTTTAGCAGGCAGGATGATCAAAATCAGCGATTCTTGTATATATTTTGTTAAACAATGCTTATGATAAAGAATAAAATGGACAGGTTTTATCATATGGAAACAATTATGGAAATACCAAATTTGTATAGTTTTTTTTACGTTACACTACCTAAATTTTGTGCTGCAATATTCTGGATGCCAAAAATTAAATTTTGAGGTAAAGAATACTTTATCTCTTTTTACTGCATGTTTTAGTAGCCGAGGGTAATACCAAAAAACAGCATCTCAACTTTTTTTTTTTGTATAGGGCTGTGTCCACAAGGCCAAAACTGGTGCTCTATGCGAGTCTCATAGGAATGCATAGCAAAACGAACTCCTTTAGGCCCAATGTCCACTTGCACGTACGGATTTCACTGCTGAATCCCGCTGCAGTATTTGTGCGTACCCACGGACATGGAGAGGAAAAGATATTTTCTTACCTCGCTGGATCCAGTGTGGGTCTCTTCCGTGCCGGACGGATCTTCTTTCTTCAGCACAGCAGATGTGTCCGGGTGCACTGGCCGATGTGCCCGACGCATGCGCAGTGCCACATTTTCTTTTTTGAATCTCCCGCTTTCCTGCAGATCCGCAGCACGTCTACAGTGACAGCTGCGGGTGTGCCGCGGATTGGACGGCTTCCATTGACTTCAATGGAAGCCGTCCGTGTGGGATCTGCAGGAAAGTGGAGAATGCTGCGATTTCTTCCCACGTGTGCGATTCACACGCCAGAAAGAAAAAAATAAAAAAAAATTTAAAAAAAAATTACATTTGCATGCCGTTAGCTGCTTTGTGGACACCCATGTCTCCCTATGGGCGGCTTGATTTACGGATCTCCCACAAATCAAATCCGCCTGTGGACATTGGGCCTTAGGCAGAGACCTAGAGGAAACGTGTACTTGAGTTCAGCACTCCCTAGATAAAACTTGCAATAAGTTTAAGCCTAAGGGCTCCTTTCCACTTGCGATTGCGTTTTTTGTTAACGCGATTGTCAATGGGACTTTCTATTGTAAAAAACGCAACTGCATTTTTGGTGCATTGCGATGCGTTTTTAACATTAGAAAGTCCCATTGACAATCGCGTTAACAAAAAACGCAATCGCAAGTGGAAAGGAGCCCTAATAGTACTTGGATAGCAAATCAAAGCCGTTTAATGAGAAAACGGCCACAATGAATGGAAAATCCCATCTACTGAAAAAAACCGATATTCACGTGAACAGTACGTGGCTGCTATAGTCCGCTAGGCATGGTCATCTTCATCGATCAACGTTCATTACTATGTAAAATGATATGGTTTCTAATTGATAGGGTCTAATATGATTAAAGCGCAACATAGACACAGGTCCAGGGAGACAATTAATAAAACATGATATATATACAGCCGAGCAAAAACAGACTGCAGTGCACAAAAAAAAAAGTCTAGTCAACAATCCTAGGAAACGACTTGTAGGAGTAGCCATTCCACATCTTAGAAAAGTCTTCTATCTTCTCTCAGGCTTTATATGTATTCAAGTGTACTTTGCTGCATATTCACCCAGATGGATGGAGAAGCCAAAATAGACTATAAAAATATACTATAAGACCGGTCTCACAGGTCATGTCATTGCGTGCACGTAACACACAATGCCAATAGCCCATTGATTTGAATTGGGCTATTCACACCTGTGATTTTTTTTTCACGCAACGAAACGGGCGATATTTCACTACGTTACCCGTGGCGATAATCCGCACGCGGGTAACGCAATATACGCTTTCCATAGGATAACTATGGAAGGGGACATCGATGTACACGAACCGAAAATCGCATGTCGCAATTTTCCACGATGAACCCATCATAATGATAGGTGCATCGCAGAAAATTGCGGTGACCTAATGCTCCCCTACGGCGGCTCCCGAGGCGGTATATCGCAACGCCCGTGGACAGCCGAACTACTTGTGCAAAAAATATTGTGGCAAGCACCCATATCACTGTCCATAGAAATGCATTAAGTAGCTTGAAAAGATCCTTATGGGTACCGTTCGCACGTCACTAGTGATGAGCGAGCATACTCGCTAAGGGCAATTGCTCGAGCGAGCATTGCCTTTAGCGAGTACCTGCCCGCTCACGACAAAAGGATCAGGTGCCGGCGGCGGGCAGGGAGCTGTGGGGGAGAGCGGGGAGGAACGGAGGGGAGATTTCTCTCTCCCTCTCTCCCCCTCTCCCCCTGCTGACTGCCGCTACTTACCGCTCCCCCCCGCCGGCACCCGAACCTTTTGTCTCGAGCGGGCAGCTACTCGCTAAGGGCAATGCTTGCTCGAGCAATTGCCCTTTACGAGTATGCTCACTCATCTCTACACGTCACTGATTTGCTGCAGATTTTGATTCAGACTTGCAGCAGATTTCACCCCTTCAATTTGAATTCAACTGAAGGGATGAAATCTGCATCAAAATCAGCAATATGTGAATGTACCCGAAAACTGCTGCAGCCAAGCAATTCCCAAGCAGTTTCTATTTAAATCGTTACAAGATGGAATGTGAGTGATTAGCTACCTGCCTCCATAGAATACAGTAATATGAAGACTGCCTAGAAGTCTCTTGGTAAATCACTACTTAAGATTTGGATGACTCTTTAGACCTTTTGTACTTTTTTTCCCCACAAACTAGCAAGAGGTTTTTACCAATTCTGCCTCCATCCTGTTGAAAATGCCAGGAGAAGTTGCCCGCTTCTTCTACTTTCTTTGTTGCTAGGTGAAGCCTGTACACCATTCTACAGTACTAGGAGTAGAGGAGCTCTGCGACAGGACCTTACATGTCGGCCATTGTTGCTGACCTGTAGTGCTCCCATCCCACCTGTACTCTCAGCCGATTCTTCACCTATACACCTAGTAAAAATAAATCTTTTTATTTGTATAGTTCCAACTGATTAGTTAGTGCTTACAGGTAATTTATTACCCCCCTCCCCCCAAGCTGGGTGCTCATTTTACCGACCTCGGAAGGATGGAAGGCTGAGTCAATCTTGAGCCGGCTACCTGAACCAGGCGGGGATTGAACTCGCAACCTTCAGGTCATGCATGAAAGCTTAGGACTGCATTTCTGCTGCCTTGGCACTCAGCGCCACACGGAATTCAAATGGATCCAGGATCCGGCATTAAAATCCCAAGAGGAAGGGCAAACAGTAGCGTGACCAGCAGATGCGTTTTCATGCTGTCACTGCAGCTCTTAGTCATAACATAAAAAGCTGACACACCTGCTCAGTTTAAAAGAGTAACATACAACCAATAAACAAAAATTTAGTCATGTGACTAAGAAGAAAAAGAAAGAGAAAAGGGAGACTGAACAGCTGGCAATTATACCTTAGTAGTGCAAAATCAGGTCAGATATATTGTTTAACCCCTTACCACCATAGGACGTACATTTACGTCCTGCAGCGTCGGGGGTATGTATGAATCGAGATCGCGGGCAATCACTTTTCTTACAGCGTGGGCGCCGACTGTTTATTGCAGCCGACACTTGGAGACAACAGCGCCGATGAGCCGCACGGCTCATAGGAGCTGTTAACCCTTTACATGCCGCTCTCCGTTTTGACAGCAGCATTTAAATCCCGCGATGTTCAGGGGTCCCGTAAGCTCCCACCTGCAATGAGATCGCAGGGAGCCGTGCGGGTGTCTGGGCTGTCTCAGGAGAATGCCTATCAAGCCATTCCCGTTAGGTGGCTTGATAGACTGCCTGCCTGACTGCGGTATGATGGAATGCTATGACATTCCATCATACTGTAGGAGCGATCAAAACATTGCGAGTTGTTGTCCCCTCTGGGGGCTAAATAAAAACATTTTAAAAAACCCACAAACAATAAAGTTTTAC
The DNA here is from genome assembly GCF_035609145.1 of Eleutherodactylus coqui. Lineage (NCBI taxonomy): Eukaryota > Metazoa > Chordata > Amphibia > Anura > Eleutherodactylidae > Eleutherodactylus > Eleutherodactylus coqui. The sequence continues at coordinate 74,058,816 of NC_089845.1, forward strand.
TAATCCTTAAAGGGGTTGTCTCGCGAAAGCAAGTGGGGTTAAGCACTTCTGTATGGCCATATTAATGCACATCGTGCATTAAATATGAGCCATACAGAAGTTATTCACTTACCTTCCCTGCGCTGGCGTCCCAGTCTCCATGGCTCCGTCTAACTTCAGCGTCTAATCGCCCGATTAGACGCACTTGCGCATAAGGGTCTTCTGCCTTCGGGTCGGTCCAGCAGCGGCGTTCTGGCTCCGCCCCCTTCTACGCATCATCGCGTAGCTCCGCCCCGTCACGTGTGCCGATTCCAGCCTCCTGATTGGCTGGAATCGGCACACGTGACAGGGCGGAGCTACGCGATGGCGCGTAGAAGAGGGCAGAGCCAGAACGCCGCTGCTGCCGGACAGACCCGAAGGCAGAAGACCCTTCTACGCAAGCGCGTCTAATTGGGCAATTAGACGCTGAAGTTAGACGGAGCCATGGAGATGGGGACGCCAGCGCAGGGAAGGTAAGTGAATAACTTCTGTATGGCTCATATTTAATGCACGATGTATATTACAAAGTGCATTAATATCGCCATACAGAAGTGCTTAATCCCACTTGCTTTCGCGAGACAACCCCTTTAAAAAGAACAATGGAAGTTCAAGAAAAAAAATCCTTTTGATATATTTACAATGAAAGAATCTAAATAATAAAACAAAAATACATATTTTGTATCGCTGTGTCCATAAAAGTCCGATGTATCAAAGTATCACATTACTTAACCCTGCACGGTGAATGTCATCCCAAAAAAATAATTAAATAAATAATAAAGAATGCCGGAAATGTGCTTTTTTGGTAACCCAGTCTCCCAAAAAAAAACACACAATGAAAAACTATCAAAAAGTCGCATGTATTCTAAAATGTCACCAATGCCAACTAAAGGACGTTCCACAAAACAAATTATCCCTCACGAAACTATCTCAATAAAAAAAATGTAAAAAGTTTGTGCGCAAAAGATGGCAGCATAAAATTTTTTTTTAATTAACCCCTTGAGTGGCGGGTTTCCTACCACCCTGTCGTGCCCACCAGGGCAGGTTTTTTTAAATGGTCTAATCATTGAATTTCAACTAATTTTGCAGTTGCGTCTCAAGAGCCATAACTTTTTCATTTTTCCATTGACATGGCCATATGAGGGCTTGTTTTTTGCGGGACAAGTTGTGATTTTTTAAACAGGGGGGGGGGGGGGAGGAAAAAAAGAAATGGGGAAAAAAGAAAAAAATGGGCCATGTCATTAAGGGGTTAAATAATGTATTAACTTCCTTCTCTGGGTCATTACGACGCATGGATACCACATGTGTGATTGTATTTTTTATTTTTTACAAAGTAAAGGGAGACAAGTGTTTTTATAATTTTTTTACTTTTTTTTTTGTCCCTTTAAGGGACTTCCACAGGGACCCATCAGGACCCCTGATCACATTCCGGGGGTCCGATGGTGACAGCCCTTTACATGCTGCAGTGACAGCCCTTTACATGCTGCAGTCACATAGACTGCAGCATGTAAAGGGTTAACACAGCAGAGATCGGAGGTTTTCTCTGATCTCTGCTGTAAGAGCTGGTACCTAGCGGTCCTCTGACAGCCAAGCACTAGCTCTCCCTGCCACAGAGACCATCGGCTTGCTTCTGACAAGCCGATGGTCTCTATGGCAACCTGTAAACAAAGCAGGAGATTGCTGGCATACGGGCAATATCTTCTGCTGGTTTTTCAAAGCCCTTGCTTTGTTCTCTGTGGGTCTGTGCAGGCAGAGCACACTGTCACAGCTTGTGGCATTGTGCTCTGCAGCTCCCATAGTGATACATAGCCCGGAAATCTTCCGGGCTATGTTGCTATGAGCAGTGGAGCTCGTCCCGGAAAATTTCCGGGCGTGCCACTCAAGGGGTTAAATGTAGTACACCAAAAATAACAATTGGTATCGTAGTGATCACAGTGACCCATAGAATAAAGTTATGTTTGTTGCAGAGTACAAACAAGACGCACCGAAAGATGGCGGAATGTGGTTTTTGTTTTTTTCATTTTACTCCACTTAGAATTTTTAAAGTTTTTCAGTACATTATATGGCACATTGTATAGTACCATTGAAAAATACAACTCGTTGTGGAAAAAACAAGCCCTCAGACAGCGACGTTTATGGATCGAGTTACAACTTTTTTTTTTTTTAAAGAAGCCAAGAAAAAACAAAAATGAAAAAAAAAGGGTCTGTCATTAAGGGGTTAAACTAAAGGGGGCACTGGTTTTTCAACTGAAAAATCCAGTATATTAGTCTAGTAAATAATTTATAACTGTGGTCATCTCCCCTAATGAGACGACTGACCTGTTTAATGCCTGCAGTGCGAATAGATGGAAAATTACCAGCATGTATGTTGAAGAAATTTGCAGAAACATTCTTGGATGCCCTATCTGGTAGATCAGAGATTTGTGGTCCGATACCCCTTTGTAAATTGCTACTCGCGCAGCCAACATACTGCAGTTTGCATGAGACACAAGTGATCAAAAACAATATATTGTTTAATATCAAATGAATTGCCAGCGACACATGAAATGTTTTTGCGCTATGCAGAGCCGACCACCACCCACATTTGGTATGCCCACATATAAATGCCCCAGGATGCATAAGCCAGGTGGCAGATGGACCAATATGGTCAAGCAAACAGACTAGGTGATAATAATTGATCCAAAGTTGGGACTTTCTTTGCCACATTCCTAGGACCAGTGAGGAGAATAGATGCGAAGATAGTATCAATATGCAAAACAAGTATATGTTTAATAACTATCTGGCATATTTCCTGAAATTCACAACTATACACAGTGGAAAATACTACTGCAGGATGGCTGGATTTATTTTTTTCTTACAGATGGAAGCTAAATCGATCCCTACTGTTTACAATGGATTTGGCTTTGTGTAACATCCATGATGCATATTTGCGTTTGTTTTAAGTGAATAGTTTTATCAATCTATTTAATGGATTGGTGATACAACAGTTACATTTTACATGAAGCAACTCCCCCACTGGAACGCTCTTCATCGTGTCACCCCACTCACACTAGCAAGAGGTTTTTTGGTACCCGTTAATCATCAGAACTCAACTGGAAATCTAGGTAAGAAATAGAGTATGCATGGAAAGAAGAAGGAAAATTGTAACCCAATGGGGTTATTATTGAGATACTGTCCTAGCTGAGCTGCGACCGCCACATCCCCAGACTAAATGAATAAGCTCACATTTGCAGCAGCTGTACCAGGCGGCAACTGCATTAATGGGGTTGTCGTAAAAAAAGGTATGGTCATTCTCACCAAGCCATAAAAATGAGGCTGTTGTGCCATCTACCTGTTTGGGTGTGAGAACATTGTATGTCCTTCTTGTTGGGATTTTAATAGGTCTCAATAAAGCCATAATATTATTGATGCTGGATCCTTTTCTAGCGGTCTTCTGCAATTGATTCCGGTCCAGTGCATGCATCCTGCAGGTGAGCGGCTTCATTTTCTCTGTATAGTATTGCAGAATGGTGTACGCACTTGACCTAGCAACAAGGAAAACCTGCTGGTAGAAGTAGACAGGCAGTGCTGGAATGGAACTTCTCCTGGCATTTTCAACAGGATGTAGGCAGAATTTGTTAACATATTGCTGGTTTACTTAATAGCTCATTTACTGTTCATATATGGAAGGTGAGGGCAGTTTAGTTACACCAAGTTTTTGGGGGGTTGAGAGATTTCCATTCTGGGTGGAAAACCTCCCAAATAGGTTTCTGACTAGTTCACCAATTTTATTAAAGAGATTACAGTAATTGCGTATCCAGAATGAAAATACATTGGTAAAGAACTATACTGTGGGCATAACAAAAAATGTAGACGTATGTTGCACATGTTCAACTGTACAGAATATGGACAATTTAGACATTTTAAATGCTACTAACAAGTACACCTTACTGATTTGGCCTCTAAGGCTGCCTGTCCAGGGGCGTTGCGAAATCCCACGGTGAATCTCCGCTGCGGGAGCCGCCATCTGGGAGCATGTGCCCGCAGACGGATCTCCGCCGTGAGCCTGACAGATAGGCTCACCATGGAAAATCGCGGCAATTCGTAGTATGCTGCCAGTTGCCGTCCGCTCGTGGACAGGGGGGATGCACGTTCACCGTGTTCCCTGCGTCCGGATAATCGCCACACAGAACGCAGTGAAAATTCACCCCTTGGACAGGAGCCCTATAGGGGGCCGTATACTTCATTGTATATAGGTGTCAGCCAAACACTCGTCTTGCCAGTAGCTACTCCTCCTGTTCTCCCCCATGCACTACACAAGACAGTCCATTAATTATAAAGGGAAACGTGTAAGGATTAATTTCCCTTATGGTGGCACTAGTCCTAGTAAGTGGACATTCTGATCAGCGCATCATTAGAGGACCCCTCTAACAAAATGAATTGCCCAAAGTGGACAATCCCATTATTCACCTTACATTTTGAGCCTAGAACTCATGCTTTTATCTCAATGATTTCTCTTCTACAGCCATGTTATTTTGTATGCAAAAAGATGTGCTATGCCTGCCCCAAATATCACATGCCAAGAGACATGTCAAAGATAGTAATGGTGATGGACTGGCCAACACCCTAAACAGCGAAGTAGAACAAAGAGGCTATGGCAATCTTAGCAGCACCTTAGGATTTTGTTGGCTCAGCTCAGCTACACGCAGAAGAAATGTATAGGGCCATTCATGTGGTTAAACATTTATGTTTCTGAGAATGGACCATAGTGGACTGAATTAGGAGGCCGATGTAAATGTAAGAATTGCTGTAATCGGTCCCATCCTCTATGTGCTCATACAGAGGAGTCTCCAACATAACTGAATGGGCCATCCGCACACCAACATTTGTGTAGCTGCTATCAAGGAAAAAAAACGTCTCTGCACTTCATGGTGGATAATTTCTAACCAAAACATAGACGATAACCAAATGCTAGTAAAATGATAGGATATGCCTAGAAAGACAACTAGTTGATTGTTGATCCAACATTTTGATCACTTTCTATTCCATTTTTTGTAAAACTAGATTGGCCAAATTAACTATTTTCGTCATGTTTTTTGTATTTTTTTTCCACTGTGCAGGTTAAATAATGTATTAACTTTTTTTCTCTGGGTCATTACAAACATGGCGATACCACATGATATTTTTTTACATAGTAAGGCCGCCTGCACACGGGCGGAAATCCCGCCGCAGGATTTCCGCCACTGAAAGTTTGCATAGGAGTGCATTACAATACGCACTCCTATGCAGACGGCCGCGGTTTGGCCGCGCGACCGCGGCATGTCCTATTTTTGTGTGGGGCTCGCACTCACCCGGGTGCCGGCTCCGGTCTGCGCATGCGCCGGCTGCGCGGCAGCCAGCACATGAAAGAGCCGGGGCCGCCAGGCGCGGGTGAGTACGCGCTCGTCCCTGCAGGCTCTCGGGTCGGGTCCCGCGGCGAGAATTCTCGCTGCCGGATCCGACCCGCTCGTCTGCAGGCGGCCTAAAAGGGGGAAAGTGGGATTTTGTCGTTATTTTTATTTTATTGTTTTTCAATTTTTTATTTTTTTTATACTTTAACTTATTATTTTTGTCCCACTAGGAGACTTGAATATCAGCAGGTTTTATCATTCTTATACATTACTATATTGAAGTATAGGCCACGGTAGCTGGCAGACCAAAAGGCTATACTGAAGCCTCCAGGCGCCATGGCAACCTATCGGGACCCCGCAATCACGTCACGGGGGTCCAATGGGTGGCAGAGGAAGCCCTTTCCCTTAGTCAGCGTTTAACATGCTGCGGTCGCATGTAAAACACATCCATACACTCGCTTCCTTTGCGATCTAAGCTGCTATGGCTCTGGCGATCCTTCCTTCCACCTCAGTCCTTCCTAACTTTTAGGTTGCATGGTCACATACCACATGACCACACAGCCGGAAGTCATTTTTATTGAAAACAATATGCAATATCGCAAAAGTTAAGACATGCTGTGATTTCTTTAATGAAAACTTTGCAAATGTGATAGGAAACCTATTCTTTTGAATTGATTCTATCTGGCGAGATTTGTGCATCTCGCAACGTGCAAATCTCGCACAATTTTCTGTGCCAGTGTAAAGGCCCCCTAATGAAAATATCTGTGGCGGACGCTACTGCAGTGGTAGTTGCAGGCAGTCCCAGGACGTGACCAGTCCACAGGGATTTTTCCAAGTGGACTGAACGGCCAATGCAGAATTTGTTGCATATTTCCTTTCATAGGAATTTAGGAAAGTTTTGAAATGTCCTATAAAATTTATGTTCTGTTCATTTACGTAACTATCCAAAACATTGATAATTAATGATATTATTATATCATATATACACATACATACATATACATACACACACACACACACACACACCTTCCTACTCCATAGCCTTACTTATTCCAATGTATTAACCTTTTCGCAGCGCATCAGACCAAGGCTGGCCTAATGAGGTTCACATATCCAGTGTGAAGTAGAAACTTGTTCCTACCCATGCCAATGACATGCATGTAAGAATTAACCAGGGCCTCAGTGTAGCAGGTTCTGATATACTAGCTGTACGCTTTGGGATATCTCAAAAATTGCCTAGATTACAGCAAGCTCCTTTGACAATTTTTCATTAAGGAATAACATTTCTACTCTGATGCCATTAGCATGGGTGAAGTTATAACAACTTGCTGATTTCCACTTAAAAGGAGAATGGTTCTGACGATTACTGCTAATGTACCATAATTGACATTAGAGCACAGTAGAGCTTATAAAAATAAAAACTTAAAATGGCTACCAGTTAGTTGAGGATGAACCATTATGTCCCATCATCATGGATGGACTTTGCTTTGTCATTCTGTATCACTTTACTTAAAATTATGTTTTGGCGCTGAAAATCACTTTAAAGTGCTGGCCAGTAGGGGGGGGGGGGGATCTTCCTTCCTCCTAATTCGCTGTCCATTTTTGTAATGTGCAATTTGTCTCTAGTTAGGCGGGGCTCACACAAGCGTGTCGGATTCCGCGTGTGGATGTCCGCAGCAGAAGACCTGCAAATGAACGCAAAAATGAATTGCGTATGGTTGCCTATGCGTGCGGTTTTCTGCTCAGATGTATGTTTATGGAAAGCAGATCCTTCGTGTGAATGAAAGACCGCAAGCAGAGAATGGCATCAGAAAGTAGCCCAACATGCCTTTCAATGCGTAGGATTTGCTGCTGATCCTCCGCGTGGACGTCGATCACAGGTTCTGCAATAAAAATCTGTTCGTGTGAAGTTCCTTTCGGGGGTGACCGAGTTGGATCAGGGAGCCAGGCAAGTATAAGAAATACCTCCCAGGACTCCAGGGACCATGCCCTATGAGCACTAGAACTTATTTTATGGTGCTCATAACTGCTGACAGGTTCTCTTTAAAAGGTTTCGTTTGAAATATACTTTTATACTGATAGGCTGCAGCTAAAATGTTGCAGTTTGTTTTCATAAATGCAAAATATACACGATTTCTGCGCTTTTAGATGGGAAGAAAGTGAATGCTGGTTATATTAAAGGAATTTCTCCACCATAGACATTGATACGGTACTATAATGTTAGCATAAGCCATCAATATCTGTTAAGAGGAACCTCCACTGAACTGAGAGCAGAAATGTCGCAGTGCTCAGAAAAGCATTGCAGCACCTGATTTTTTTTCTTAATTAAATGACCACTCACCACCAGAGGTATGGTCTAATAAGACAATGTAATACACTGCAATACTGAAGTATTGCATTATATTAGAAGAACAATCACTAATGAAGCTCAAGTTCCCTAGTGGGGGGAAAAAAAAAAAAAAAGGTTAAAGAGCCACTCCAGTGATTGTGTTTTATTCATTCATTCTACAGCTGTTCCCCCCAGAGTGTGTGTGTGTATATGTATGTATGTATATGTGGCGCCAAACATGCCATCATGGCGACAGCGATACTCAAGGAGACTGCAAATTATGCTTGATAAAGTCAATGTTTTCTCCAAAACGCGTTGCACAAATACCTGTTTCTGCATCTACAAATAAGGAGGTTCTATTCAATAACATATGGATCAAAAACTATGATTTTGGGTTGCAACCACTCTGTTGGTGGTTGACTCGAATACCAGGGGTGTTTCAGGCAGTAAGTACGCATCCAATGCAGTATGTACCTTCCTTATCTCTTTATCTATTGCTTATTTGCTTGCACCTGGAGTGTTGGAACTCATTTCTTCCTTGGGATATTTACGTTTACGATCAAGGTACCAAGATCTGATCTGGTGTACCTTTCCGGTATAATGAACTCTAGCGTCTGACGTAAATTATACATACATGTGTCCATCTAAGGCAACACCGCCCCTTCCCAAGAAGCCACCCTTCCTTTTCAGGAAAATGGCGTTGAGGAGCAAGTGTCACAAAATGTTGCTACTTTTTAAATCCAGAACCTGGTATAAAAGTCTGTAGAAAAGATGCTCTAGAATAGTGATACAGTATTAAGGAGAATGCAATCCATACTAGGATGTATGAGGAGTGCGAACATGTCCTCTTTAAATCCGAGTTGACTAATCTACACTGATACACATTTATACATTTTACAAAACCACAATACAACTATCTATTCACTTTGCAGAAGCCTCTCTTGGTTCCAGCTCGGCTGGGTTCTTCCCCCATCCTAAATGAGCCATGTTGGTGCAGTCTTTGTTACAGCAGTAATTGGGTCAGCTTTCCTACCACAGCCCTGCTTGAACATATGACTGCACAGCATCAACCTACTTCAAGGCTCCTAATAAATAATACATAGATTCAAGTGGAGAGCGAAGAGCAGCACAGATCTTGTGCACATCAACACAGGGCCGTATTTACCAAGCAGTGCTTAAAATGTGCAATACACACCAGGCTTCGGCAGATAGGGATCTGCCCATAGAGGACATACAGTCATCCCACAAAGCTTCCTGTAGAAATCAGAAAATGCTAAATGTTTCCGAGTGTGAATTCTCATATCGTGGTTACTTAGCCGTGAAAAAAGAAAAATGTGCTTAAGAAAATGAAAAAGAATATAGATGTTAGCTGTTCGACATATGAAGCAAACAGCAATTTCACAGGTTAAAAGGCTTTATGACCTTTAATAATTAATCTTGCCCCAGGGTAGGGAATGGCATAAGAAATAAAATAGCCATTATCACACACTGTGCCTCTGATCTAGCACTGCCAACTCTGTACACAATTATTCGATGGCCACTCAGAATTAGTCTCCATTCTAGGATTTGGTTAAAGGGAACCTGTCACTAGGTTCATGCAGCCCAAACCACAGGCAACATGAACCCAGAACAGATATGCACATTGTGCCCATGTATGTTTTATTCTGAAATGCTGTCGGAAAGGAGCTCTGAGTTACAGTGGCAGTGCCACGCCAGCCTCTCCCTGAGAGCTCCGCCCCAGCATCGGGAGATAGGCGGCACCCCAGAAAATAGGAGCAGGGAGTGGCTGGCGTAGAGCAACCCAGCGACTCTGCATTTCAAAATAAAACATACATGGGTACAATGTGCATATTGTGGCAAGGTGGTTCCTTGCCTATTGGGTCGCCGAACTTTCAGACCGGAAATGGGCACCACACATGTAGATAGACTACTTTAAAGACTTGGAATTCTTAAAAACTGGCATCTGCTAGCATTTAATGGTACAGAAGAGCAAAACATATGTGCACAGCATACAACACAGTCCATAATTTAGGGTTCCCAAACCCACTGGATCATCGTCACTAACCCAGCCATGGGTGTCTAGAGGGAGTCCTCCTCTTTCAGACCGGGTGACAGGTTCCACACTGGTCCGCACCGGACCTTAGGCTCAAAGTCGGCTCCTTCATACCGCCTCTCACTAGTCCACCCTAAGCTGCTAAGCTGTCTAATTATCTCCCTAGTCTGGCAGGAACTGGCTTTTATTTAGTTTCTGCCACACCCACAGGTCTTAACCCTTTCTCTACTTTCCTAATAGGTGTCAGAAAGCCTGACTAGGCCCTCCGCAGGCCACTATTGCTACTGCACGTCTACAATAGCCATCCTAGGTTCTTGCGGCCTGTGGTTTGGGCAGCATGAACCCGGTGACTGGTTCCCTTTAAAAGGTATTTACTACAAAGACAAGCACCACTTCTGTCTGTAGGCTGTTGGGGGCATTTCTAAATCCTTTTACACCAGTTCCTGCCATAAAAATTTGTGCCAGCCTCGCCACTCTAATAAGAAGTGAGTGGGGTAGTCATTCCCAGACTGAAAGATTAATGGAGAATTTATAGTATGCCAGTTTGTCCATTTCCGTGCAGGCAAAAGGAGGTGCCGAGATGCAACTAATGAATGAAGAGGTGTGTGCCTGTATTAGGTGCATCGTGTACCGTGGGGAAATTATACCAAGACCGGCATTAAAATTGCCAGGCTTCGTAAATGTTTCATGTCATGTACAGCCTTATTCAAGGGAGGAGGGGCATAGGCGCAACGAAAGCCCATGGACAAGAGTGGTGCCGTTTCACCACCACACATTGTAACGCAATCCATTTATGGGACCGAGTCAGAATGCATCCATGCATTGATTTTCGGCCACATAACTGGCCCTACAGTACAGTGTCCATCCTAAGATTCTGTATATCTATAGAGTCCATTCTTGTTTATTTCTTGCCAGACTGACTCAACACAGAGAGGTCATGGAAAATGTAGAGCACAGCTTGAGAAAGCTTTATTTTTTTAATTTTATCTTTAGCCTGTTCATTTTAAAATCCTTTATCAGCAATGATTTGCTCTTCCGCCGCTGTGATTGCACACATGCTTACCGAGTGTGATCCAAAGACATTACACATGCACCTGCTAGTAATTTGTTAAATAAACAAACTCTGGACTCTAATCCGAGGAGCGCCAAAAATAGACTACGACACTGCCGCCCGCCATCACATTACTAAATAACCTAGTTTCATCCCAGAGACTTTCCCATCCTTCCATCTGTTCTCAAAATAGTTCTCTCTTTCTTGGTGAGCAAAAAGTCACAGTGTGTTACCATTACTCCTAAGTGACAGCAGAACAAGACTTCCTACCCTGTGACCTTCCCATCCATCTTACCTGCACTCCAAAATGAAAAAGGAATATCAAAAGCTAAGTGATCGGCAGAAATGTGTACACAGCACCAAATTATTAACCTAGGGATCGACATGTTACTGTAAGGCCTCATGCACACAGCTATGCTATGGCTTAACCCTGCAGGACCAGAGATATTTCATCTTTTTAGTCCCCGCCTTCCAAGTTTTTTGAACTACTTTTTACATATTTTTTAAAAAGCTTTAGCAAACTATTGTTCGCTTTTTTTTTTTTTAGGTCTACACTGTAATACTTAAGTTTCTTGACTTTTGTAAAGTAACCAAAAAATAAAAACTATATAAAAATTTAGTGCAGCATGAATGCTGTAAAAACTAAACCCACTAAAATTGGTGCAACTGCATTTTTTTTTCATTTCATCACACTTAAATATTTTTAAGGGTATGTTAACACATAAAATTGCTGTAGATTTTCCATAGTGGTAAATTCACAGGTGCAATGCGCATTTCCACAAAAGAGTCAAGATCCCCACCATTGGTGCAGATCTTGACTTGAAATCAGCAGCTGATGTCAGCAGTTAAAGTGCTCCCACTCACCTCGCAATTCTTCACTCTTCACACCGTCAGCGCAACCCTTCACCCAGCGGCCTCTAGTGAGTGCCACACTGTTGGTCAGATGATGCAAAAGTGGCATCAAATTCAATATTTCTGACCGCACTTCAATCAGTTGCAGCTCCGGTTCGGTGCTATCAATATGCCTGGTGTCATATAAAAGCCAAGGACCTTAGCTTTAAAATGACACCAAAAGCATGTCACCAACATGGACAGAAACAGAGCTACATCCATTTGAAGTAGAACAAGCTCTGTTCCTTCAAAACTGTAATGTTGTCTTCACGTAGAGCGAACACAGCTCATGCTAAACTGTAGGGGTGTTAAAACAGAGCCATAGGCCCCCTGTACATGGGCGGAAATTCCGCGGCGGGCTTTCCCACAGAATTTCTGCCCGTGGAAGTTGACATAAGATTGCGTTAGAAAACGCAATCCTAGGCAGATGGCCGCGATTTGTCCACGTTAAATTAAACGCGGAAAACAAATCGCAGCATGTTCTATTTCTGTGCGGGTCTCGCAGAGGCCTGCACAGAAGTGTCACCCCTGGGCCGCCGGCTCCGCTCTGCGCAAGTGCCGGCTGGCCGGCAGCTGGCACATCAAAGAGCCAGAGGCGTGGGAGAGGTGAGCGCCGCACTGGTCCCTGCAGGGGCTCGGGTCCCGCTGTGGGAATTCTCACAGCGGGAGCCGGCCATATAGAAGTATTTAACAAACGTCACCTAAAATGTCTATGGCTGTCTTGTACAGAGCTGAAGGGGCTCTGTGAGCCAACCAAGCTCCATGCAAGGGACTCTGCTTTGTGCATGAACTCAAAACCAGTAAAATGGATACATTTCTAGCCTAACTTCTGCAAATTTCTAGTAAGTCGGGCCAGCTGGTTCCTGGAATATATCCAGCCTTGCATTTACCCCATCAGAGCAAGTGTAAGTCAAGATCACAGCCTTCAAAAAAAGAAAAAATAAGAGCATCTCCTCTTTAAAAGGATCCTCTCGCCACAGTCTATCTATAAAGCAGCCCCAGCGTGTCCTGAAGCCCAGGGCAGCGGAGGACACATGTTAAGCTCCGCTCCACTCACTTCAATAGGACCTCCAGGGATAGCCAGTAATCGCTGAGGCAGAGAAGTCTATTATAAACGTATAGCCCTTCACGAAATAGACACCTTAAAACTCAATTTTATTCAAAATATAAAACTATAGGGATTAGGACTGACACATACAAATAACAAGGGTGTCCTTGACCAAAAATCTAGTGATGAGAATCCTAGGGGTACCGTAATAGTGGACAGACATGGAAGAATTATAACAAACATCTGAAGATCCCTAGCTGATTCCGTAGAATCCTCAAAAATAAGGTATGAAATAGGGCTGATCAGGAACACGAGTGGCTAGCCAATATAGGCGCATGTGACCCTACTGGTTAAAAAACAGGCCCCTCTTGGGATAGCCAAGTTCAAGCGCTCTGCAGTCTACATCATGATCATTGAAATCCCATGGATATGGGATCATTTTAAAACTTGGCAAAACCAGTTTGAGTGCGTTCACATGTGGTGCCAACGGTCGGGGATTTCCTGTAGAATATCTGCAGCATATTCGTCACATGTGAACACATTCTTAAGAGGTTTGCCCGTCCTATTCGTACCCTAGAGCAGCTTTATATTGAAGCATGGGAAGGGTGCAATTCTTCCTACTGAACTCTGAAAATGATCATGGTAAGCAACTGCCCTGCATTAACGCTTTCGTTTTTTTGCGATTTGCTCTGCCACACGGAACTAGATTAAACATTAACTTCTCACTCACACTAAACTATTTATGGTTTCTGGCCAGACAAAGGTGTAAAACAAAAGGTTATGCTTATTTGGTTTATATAGCGACAAGAAGCAATAAAGTGTGTGTTGGTTACCCGGCTGTCAGTAAATAAAAAAGCTGATTATTTTATTCCTTGAACACCACTTCTGTAGGTTTCCAAAACATAAAATTTGTTTTAAAAACTTGTATATGCACATCTAAAAGGAAAGCGAACACCACTAGACTGCTGGAAGCTGCAGGTTCAAAGCCGGAGGCTGGAATTCCACGCTTTGGTAACCATATGAATCCGAAACCCCTCATTTACAACAACCAATGGCCACGTGATCTTGCCATTAATACCGGCAAGATCATGCAGCCCCACTAACTGCCATGGGGGGCAAGGTTTCAATCACAAGTGGTGTTCACAGTGTAGCTACACAACAGAAATATTCTTAAAGGGGTTATACCAGAGCTACAAGTTATCTTCTATGCAAAAGATCGGTGAAAGTTTCACTGCTTAGATCACAACTGATCCCAAGAATGGGGGTCTCGTATTTGCGGTCATCCTCACTCTGGGTTACTGCACCCACCCCCCACCCCGCAGTGATGAGGAGACAGAATGGAGCGGTGGCTGCGAAAGCTCCATTCATTTTCAATAGCACTGCCGGAGTTAGCCAAAAAGCCAGTGCTCAAATGTTTCCATAACTTCTATTGAAGAACAGAGCGGTCCAGCTGTGTTCTTCATACCCCGCACAGAGCAGAATAGCTGTATACCAGCTGAGCGCTCCTTGAACTGCCGGGGTATAAAGAACACAGCAGTCCAGCTGTGTTCTGCATACCCTGCTCAGAGCGCTCAGCTGTATAACAGGGGGGCACTCAGAGCAGAGAACAGCTGGATGCAGAAGAGAAGTGGCCCCGCTTGTCTTCTGCATACCCTGCTTGGAGCGCAAAGTGATCACCTTGTCCTGTAAATGGACACAACGATTATCGCTCAAAAGACATCTTATAAGCGATAATCGTTGTGTCTAAACCAAGCTTTAGAGTCATTTTAATTAGCATTTCAGGGCATAGTACACAGTTGCCCTACAAATGAGAATGTACTTTCTGGGGGCATATTCCACTTTGCTTATTGATCTTACTCGCACTACAGAATGCGGTGCTCATCCTCTTTTCAGGTTCAGTGTTCCCATCAGGGGTGCTCTCCTCCCCTCTATGCCTGGTATACCCACTCATGCTGCCCCTACTCCTCAGTTTTTTGTAACTTCTACCTCTTAAAAGAGCCAGAAGGTCAAATTTCCTGTGCCATTCAACAATCACTAGCTGCCATCATTTTAAAAAGTCCCCCCCCCCCCCCCCCCCCAAAATCTATCTGGGTAGCAACCTAGGGATTCCCTATGTGAAAGTCCATACCTCAAAATTCACCATCCCCTAGATCCTACTCCCCCAGTTTACCCCAATGACTAATCTGTAGAAACGTAGGCACCCGCAAGTCTCGTGACGAGAAAATTCTGCATTGTCATTCTGAAGACACATTTGGATACGCTTAGCGTTATGTATACATGTACCCATGTGTAGCACTTGGTGATATAAAATAATAAACAAAAGAAACAGGATTACAAATCATAATAGAGTTTCCAGCTAATTATTACTTTTGTTGTTATTTAAGCTGCACACTATGTTTCCAAAATATTCCAAGAGGATAAAATGTCAGTTGGTATATATTCCATATCTAGTATAAAGATAGAAATAGGTTTAAAATAAAGGAGAAAAAAAACCATCCTGACTTATTCTTCAGGTAACCTAGATCCCTCCCTTCTATTAAAGGGGTTGTCCCGCGCCGAAACAGTTTTTTTTTTCTTCAACCCCCCCCCCCCCAGTCGGCGCGAGACAACCCCGATGCAGGGACCTAAAGAAAGCTTACCGGAGCGCTTACCTGAATCCCCGCGCTCCGGTGACTTCTATACTTACCGGTGAAGATGGCCGCCGGGATCCTCTTCCTCCGTGGACCGCAGCTCTTCTGTGCGGTCCATTGCCGATTCCAGCCTCCTGATTGGCTGGAATCGGCACGTGATGGGGCGGAGCTACACGGAGCCGGCATTCTGCACGAGCGGCTCCATTGAAGAGAGCAGAAGACCCGGACTGCGCAAGCGCGGCTAATTTGGCCATTAGAGGCCGAAAATTAGTCGGCACCATGGAGACGAGGACGCCAGCAACGGAGCAGGTAAGTATAAAACTTTTGATAACTTCTGTATGGCTCATAATTAATGCACAATGTACATTACAAAGTGCATTAATATGGCCATACAGAAGTGTATAGACCCACTTGCTGCCGCGGGACAACCCCTTTAATGTCAGGCTGTGCTTACCCTACAGAACAAGTAAGTAAACTTCTAGCAGTTGTCACTACTATCAGTTACATTAGCGTGACTGCCTTTCTTGTTCTGTATGGTAAGCACTGCCTGACATTAGGGCAAGAGAGGAACTTTTCGGTTTACAGATTCCAGTGGCTGACAATTACACCCGAAGGTCAGACAGGTTAATATGGCAGACGAAGAGGCGTTTGCGTGGTTACTGCAGTGGACAGTGGGGCTGAACACATCAGAAAGCGGGCAATTTCATAAAATTTAAGAAAGAGGTGGGACCAAAATCCTCTAATTTGGAAACTGGGAAACCATATTATAATTCCCAAATTACCAAATAAGAAAAAAAAAAAACCTTCAACAAAACCAAGTCCAGTCATCACATGTACAATCATTTATACGTGACCACTGATAATAACTGCAATTGTAGGGGGGCAATGTTTTTCATCTTTTTTTTTTTTTTTTAATTCAAAGAAAATGATGCTATTCATCACATCTAGTGATGAGCGTGCATACTCGCTAAGGGCAATTGCTTGTGCCTCATTAATAGGAATCTGTCACCAGGTAGGAGTACCATAAATTAAGTTATGGTGCTCGTACAGCGCATTCCCTGGAGTTCAGGGAGGTAGTTCTTATACTTATCCCGCTCCCTGATCCAGCACTGTCGCTCCTGAGAGTCATTGCGGACCGTGCAGCTGATCCACTAGCTGTAGGGTCCGTGCTGACTTTCGGGGAGTCTGCAAATTTTAACCTTTCTCCTTAGGGAGAACACCTAGACGGTGACTGAGGAGACTCAAAAGGCCATTCATTCTCCTCTGGGTAATCTGCAAATAAGGGAAATGGAATAACACTGTGGAGGTATTATTCCATCTCCCTTATTTGGGAAATTAAGAAATATCTAAGAAAAAGGGAGGAATCAGCTAACCGTTAGTGTATAGCAAAATCAGGTGCAGGGAGGAGACACCAGGCCGGTTCTTGGGTACATGTATTCCAAAAGCAGTTCCAGCACCCTACTTTACAACTTTATGCTTTAGTCAAGAGAAAAATTAAAATGGTCTATATATCCAAAAAGCACACCCGCATTTAGCCATTTCAGACCCACCGGGTCTTTCATCATAACTATGCGTTATATAGACACCGTAGAAAACACAGATGAAAATGAGTCAAGGAAAGGGAGAAGGAAAGAGGGAGAAAAAAAAAAGCCGAAAATGTCTATACCCTGCCAAAAACTCATAGGTCTGTTTTCCTCCACCTTTGACACCCATAGTGGCTGGAAACAGGCCCATTACTGGAAGAGTCTGTTTGCTTGGATAGTTTTTCTTCTACAACCTTTAGTCCATCGAACCACGTAGTATATTAAACATGCCACTAAACTGGTTAAAGCTATGGATACTATGACGTGGAATTCAAATTACCGTAGGGTTACATGCGATGTCCTCTCACTATACTCCTCTATACTGCATGACAGAGCTTTTACTGCTTTTGCTTACCATCTTGAGAATTACAGCGATTTTCCAGACATTAATGATAATAATCTTTATTTGTATAGCTCCAACTTATTCCGCAGCGCTTATTATATTATTAAGGAGCGTTTATTTAATGTTATGGACAGGCATGGAGGCTCCAATACCCTGCTGTACTGCCTCTAGCTTGGATACAAGATGTGATACAGGCAGGCATGGAGGCTCTAGTACCCTGTTGTACCGCCTCTAGCTTAGATACAAGATGTGATACGGGCAGGCATGGAGGCTCTAGTACCCTGTTGTACCACCTCTAGCTTAGATACAAGATGTGATACTGAGAGGCATGGAGGCTCTAATACCCTGTTGTAACGCCTCTAGCTTAGATACAAGATGTGATACGGGCAGGCATGGAGGCTCTAGTACCCTGTTGTATCTAAGCTAAGGCCGATACAAGATGTGATACAGGTGGGCATGGAGGCTCTAATACCCTGTTGTACCGCCTCTAGCTTAGATACAAGATGTGATACGGGCTGGCATGGAGGCTCTAGTACCCTGTTGTACCACCTCTAGCTTAGATACAAGATGTGATACTGAGAGGCATGGAGGCTCTAATACCCTGTTGTAACGCCTCTAGCTTAGATACAAGATGTGATACGGGCAGGCATGGAAGCTCTAGTACCCTGTTGTATCTAAGCTAAGGCCGATACAAGATGTGATACAGGTGGGCATGGAGGCTCTAATACCCTGTTGTATCCAAGCTAGGGCCGATACAAGATGTGATACGGGTGCGAATGAAGACTCTAGTACCCTGTTGTACTGCCTCTAGCTTGGACACAAGATGTGATATGGCTGGGCATGGAGGCATACAGGTTCCGTATGATATCCTGTGGAATATCGCTCTATGTTTGCTGTAAATGAGCCTTTAGATCGTACAAACGTATAGGCTGTCAAAGATGGTGTCCCAGATGGTCCCACACATGTTCCATTTGTGATAGATCCGGCTACCGGGTCGGCCACAGAAGTGTGGTAATTTTACGGAGACATTCCTTTGACGCCCTTGTGTGCGGCCGAAAATTATCCTGCTGGAAAATGCCTCTTGGAAGACCTGCCATGAGAGGAACACATGTGGCTGCAGGATGTCCTGAACATATCGCTGAGCTGTCATTGTCCCTCGTACCACTACTAGGGATGACCAACTGTCATATGCGATGACCGCCCCAGAGCATCCCACCAGCAGTGGTTGCAGTGTGCCGCCTCACAGCAAAGGCAGGAATAAGGCGCTCACCCCGAGGTCTTCAGACACGAACACGACCGTCATCCGTGCCCGAACTAAACTTCGATTAGGTGCTGAAGATAACCCGGTTCCACTCCGTAGAAGTCCACTTTCATCATTCACAACACACTCCACTGATCCCAATACCTTTTAACAGTCTGATCAGAATTGTCCAGATGGTTAGCAATTTGTCGATACGACCATTCAGCTTCTCGAGTAACAGGGTGAAATGTTTTCTATTGCGACGTAGAGATGACGTCTAGTGATCAACAAGCTCTACACAAGCGGAGAAAAAATCCACTACACACAAGAAGCCTTTGAGAGCCTTTTTATAGGTCAAGGGTTGAACCACTTTTAGGGCGTCTGGTGGCAAGGCCGTTCATCTAATCACCCCACAGCTCTAATCATTTGTAATATCTGCCTGAGATGTAACTGCATGCCGAGTTTTCTAGCAAAACAACACCACTTTCTAGGAGTTGAATTTTTTATTTTTTTTTTGACAATGAGTTTAGACGGTATATGGTCAGTCAAAAATACTTTTGATTACTACTAGAGATGAGCGAACACGTTCGGCCCGCCCCTTTTTCGCCCGAACACCGAACTTTGCGAACACTTCAGTGTTCGGGCGAAAAAGTTCGGGTGCCGCCGGGGGGCGGGGAGATGCGCGGCGGCGCGGGCGGCAGTAGCGGGGAACAGGGGGGAGCCCTCTCTCTCTCCCTCTCCCCCCCACTCCCCGCCGCACCCCCCCGCGCTGCCACGGCGGCCCCCGAACTTTTTCGCCCGAACACTGAAGTGTTCGCAAAGTTCGGTGTTCGGGCGAAAAAGGGGCGGGGCCGAACGTGTTCGCTCATCTCTAATTACTACTAAAGAAAATCTTTAACTATCTAGGGGACATCATTTATTATTCATGTGTGGAGAAAAGGCAGGTAGTTCCCTAATGAAAAGGAGTAGTTCAAGGAAACGGTTACCTGTCAGCCATTTTTCATAGTGTATATACAGAGACACAAGGTCCTTACAGGTACAGGGTATAGAGCATGTACAAAAACCAATGAGAGAAGGAGATTAGACAAGAGCCCTTATGCGTAAAACTGCTATATCACTGGCTATAGAAAGTCTCTGCTGTAGCCAGTGATTGGCTGCACAGATCCTGGTTAGCAGCAACCAGGAAGGTTGTGAAGCAATTTTAAGTAATAGGAAAACCCCCTTAAAAATGTTGTTGTTTTACCACTGTATTAAAGTGGCTGCCACTAGGGGGCCTCCCTGCCAGCCCCTTGGCAATCCACTGCCTGTTGCTAGGTATTGAGCTTCTGTAGTAACTGGGAAGCTCTGTTAACTGTGGGGGAGAGACCATCTTTACAGGCTCACTGCTTGCGCTGGCTAACAGATCTGCAGACACAGTCTGTAATCTACACATTATCTGCCTCTCCTGCTGCTGTGGCATGTATCATGTACACATTATATTGGTTTTACTAACCATTTGACCAGAATGTCTCTGAATGCCCAGCTCTTACAATAATCCTGGAAGAACACAGTGGTGGGCATTTACAAACTGCCTCCGCTCTCCATGATTGGACCAGAGACAATGCAATTCTTGCTATATTTTCCGTGCCTCAGAGTAAACTGCAAACAGCAGAGCAACAGAAAAATAGGGAAGACCACCTGAAAATTGAGAACTTGCAGACATTAAACAGGGTGCAAATGAGTAGGTAAGGAGGAACTGTTCTATTTGAGAAAACTTGTTGAAAACTCAGGTACGCTTCAAGAATTAAAAAAAGTAATTTAGCGTTTTTGCAAGTTAACATATCGAGTATATGCGTGTCCAAATTCACAGAACCAGAATAAAAATACCCACAATTAAATTACTTGAAAAAAAAATAGAGTTGTAAATGTTAAAAAAAAATAAAATAAAATTAGGCTACATACCACTTTTTTCATTTTATTACTATATTACTTATTAAAAAGGTTTAAACCCATCAAAACTAAATTCTATCATCGCTCTTCTCAATACAACGCAGCGTTTTACCGGGTTTGTGATCGCATATGCCGCTACATATTTTCACCAACTAAATCATTAAAGCAGTAATTTACAAGCTTTGGATGTACAGCTAAGGGAAAATAAAGTTTGTCATGCATTGGGAATGCTCATTCTCATCGCAACCTTCATGTTTCGTGGTTTGCCTTTTGAGCAACATTAATAATGCATTGTTCTGTTCGTTTTTAACCCTTATTAGTATAAAACTGACCTAGTCGACAACACTGGCTATATTAATTCACATTAGTCCATGCCCTGGTTCAGCTAACAGCGTAGAACTTGTACACACTGAAGTATTTGTATACGGAGTCCATTTATAAATCCATAGCTTGTTGTATCGAAGGCTGTATTTAGAACATCTATACAGTGGTGCCTTGGGTTAAGGGCTCATGTCCACGGGCAAAATAGGATTTAGGATCCGCAGCGGATTTCCTGCATGCGGATCCGCATCCCATAGGGATGCATTGACCACCCGCGGGTAGATAAATACCCGCGGATCGTCAATAAAAGTGATTTAAAAAAAAATGGAGCATGGAAAAATCCGGACCATGCTCCATTTTCGTGCGGGTCTCCCGCGGGGACGGCTCCCGCGGGCTTCTATTGAAGCCTATGGAAGCCGTCCGGATCCGCGGGAGACCTAAAATAGGAATTTAAAGTATTTACCATCCGGCGCGGGCGGGGAAGGTCAGCTGTTCCTCACGGCCGCATCTTCCTTGCTTCGGCTCGGCGGATGTGCCCGGCGCATGCGCGCGGCACGTCGGCGACGTGCCGGCGACGTGCCGCCGGCGTCAGGAATTCATCCGCCGGCCGAAAATGAAGATCCGGCCGTGAGAAACAGCTGATCTTCTCCGCCCGCGCCGGATGGTAAATACTTTTAAATTCTTATTTTCGGCGCTCATGTCCGCGGGGCAGGAGGGACCCGCTGCAGATTCTACATGTAGAATCTGCAGCGGATCTGATTTTCCCCGTGGACATGAGGCCTAAGAGTCTAATTTGTTCCGTGACGAAGCTCTTAACCCAAAACACTCGTAAGTCAAAGCAATCAATTTTCCCCATTGAAATGAATGGAAAAGCCATTAATCCATTGATTTTAATGGGGATGCCGATGTCCTATGGAATGCAATGGGCTGCCAGCAACCCCTGCAATGATTCTAGCCGTCGCTTGTTCTCCCTGCACAGTTCTGAAGCTTTTCCCCGCCTGCTGAAAGGACTGCGTCTGATTGGCTGAGCGCTCAGCCAATCACAGGCAGCGCTCTGCCATTCAATGCCAACGGCGGACAGGCGAGTATATATTTTTATTTTTTACTACAGCAAGGGATGATTTTCAGGGAAGGGCTTATATTTAAAGCCCTTCCACGAAAATCAGTGTAGGGGCTGTCGGGAGACTATTACCTTCAATGGGGCTGATGGCAGCAGTCAAAAAGTTCGCAGGCTGAGGCACTCGCAACCTAAGGTATCACTGTACTTAGATCAGGCTCATACGAGCATAATTTCATTGCGTATTACGCGGTGAATGGAGTCAGTGAAAATACATTAGTTTTCAGTGATCTAGTCACACTTGCGTATATTTATTGCGTATAATATGCACATTATAAAAACGCATATTCTATTTTACCGTGTATAACACGCAATATAGAGTCCCATTGTTTTCTATGGGTGTGTATGAAAACGGTGTACATACGCAATTATATTGCATGTGTGCAGCATTTCATACGAATGTTGCTAGGAAACAATAGAAGGAAAGATTAAAAAAAAAAAGAAGAGGAAATCAGGAAGCCAGTGGATGACAGCATACGTTCGATACAATTGTGGTGACACGCAGCTCCACAAGCCAGTAAAATGCTAGGTTTTAAACGCAGCGTCTTACCATACACGCTCGTGTGAGCCCGGCCTAATATGTAGAAGATGCAGAAAACAAATGGTGCTACATTTTTTACTGAAAAGTGATGTCCAGTGATGTCCACAAAAACACATTTAAGTGAGAAAAATAAATAAATCTGCCCCCCCCCCCCCGCCAAATAATTTTTTATTGCATGGTTTGGAATAAACTAGATATAATATATCACACTCCTCCCTCATACTGATCAACTTGTATGGCCCGATGGGTCTGCTTAAGACTAGGGCTTCATGGTGTCATAAAGTTATGCAGGAATGGCAGTAAGCCCTCTTTCACGCAAGCGACAGCGATATCGTAGCTTTGTCCCCGCAATTTAGTAGGGTCAGTGATGCTGGGTTTTTGTGTGTGAAAAATCGTGCGTCGTTGCTGTCCATGATAAGGTTAAGCCCTACCCCGAAACTAAGCCCTAACTGCACTCCATAAAAAAAAAAAAAAAAAAGAATACTGCAGCGGAGCCCGTCACGTCGCCCCCCTCCCCCCCCCCAGAGACCCCATACTTACCTCTGGATCCACTGCCCGTCGTCCCGCATTACTCTCCGGCGCACATGCGCAGTAGAGTGCATGACGCGCCGGCAGCGTCACATGACGCGCCCGGCGGTAGGCGGGGATGCGGTTTTACTCTATCTCCCGCTGTGCTACAGCGGAAGATAGCGTGAAGGACGGCTTCCATTGACTGCAATGGAAGCCGTCCGTGCGTACACCCGCGTTAAATAGAACATGCCGCAGGTGAGTACGGGAGAATTAATAGCTGTGGGGCAACAACGCGGATTTCTGCCGCGTATCACGAAATCCGCCCGTGGGAATTAGCCCTAAGGCTGCCCGTCCACAGGCTTTATCGCCGCCGTGGGAGAACACTAAAGTCAACGCGATTTTTCGCGATGAATCTATCATGCTGCGATTTTTAGACGCGAGCGGAAAATAGTGACGGATTTCTGCTCATGTACATTGGGCTGCGCTTTCCATAGTTAGCTTATGGAAAGCGTTAATTGCGTTACCCGTGTGCGGATTATCTCCGAGGATAACACAATGCAGAATCACCTGTGGACAGGAGGCCTTACACCCCGCAGCTTTCACACTGACAACTAAGCCTAATAGACCGACACTTTTTATGCTGTAGAAAAAAAAAAAATTCACCGGAACAGAAGAAAACTATTAAAATAACAGTTTTTGTACTTTTTGCACAAATTTACCCCTAATATAGAATGGAATATATAGAAATGGTACGATTTTTTTTGGTTTATAAAAATTGCCTTGCTCAACAAATAGGGCTATCCGCTTGGAGTCACCCGAGATAATCACAGGAGATCATCTCTATTTCCAGGAGACCCAGCCAGTCTGCACATTATATGGAAAACCCATAGACTGAAATGCCCACTGTGTCGTTCTTAAAGGGACATCCTGCTCCAGCAATTGTGTGCACGACAGATGCTGCCACGTTCCATCTAAATCACGAAACAAGCTGAAGGGGGAGTCACATGACCTGCCACAAAAAATGCCACACTCTATGTCATGTGACCAAGGAGATAAGGGTCAGGGGTAGTAGTGAAAATGAACCGTCTTTGGTAAGTTCTTGCACACAAACAGAGCCCTATATTTTTACTTGACCAAGAAACTCTTTAATTCTCCGTCAGTAGAACTGATCAAACTGATTCCTGGTTTTACTATAGATTCCAGTGATTATTGGGAGGGGCACAGCAATTTATAGTCCGGGGATCGTTCAAAGAAAACGGAATTGTCCAAAACGCTTCAATGACCAAAGCACTGTGACCTTTAAGGAGTTAACGCTCGGCAACCTTATAAATCTGCAGGATGAGGAGAAGCTTCCTCTCGACATGAATAACTTCTTGTTCCATCCGCCCACAGACTCTCCTTCCACTTCTCAGCAGGAACGTGTCCATTATCTCACACTAAACCCCCCCCCGCCGACCCCTCCACTCCACCATTTCAAAATAGTCAGGTCTGTGAGGAAGCGGTCAATGTGTTGCACATAACTGTATACAACCCAGGTTATAATGTGCAAGTAACAATAACCCACACCCAGACTTATTTTATTCACACGCACTCTATAACCTTTAGTGATAAGCGTATAGATTTGGTTTATTATGACTCGGACATCCTCATCCTGATCGGAGCTGAGAGTCAGATCCCATCAGATAAGAAGGATAAGATCAGTTTCAGATCACTGATGCAAGTTGGACAACTTTGGAGGAACCTAGGCTCTGTTGTGATTGCACAGACTAGAATGTATTTTTGTAGAGGGCCCAAACGAGCCAAAAGCCTCAAAAAGGCTTTCCCAGAAATGTTTGATCTCTGGCGGACCCACTGCTGGACCATTTCAGAAAACCTCTCAGTGGAGGCGTAGTGCACACGCTCAACAGCTGCTCCATTCAAGCGGTGGTCATGTAATAAAGAGTAACAGGGGTCAGGGATCTTGAGACCCCCATTCTAATGATCTGTGAAGGTCCAGAGATGGGGCTCCCTTCGATGAGACAATTATCACCTGTGCATAATAGACAAATGTTACTTGTGGGAAAGTTTTTCTTCTCAATGCCATTTTCCGTTGTGCTATTTTCATCCACGCCTTCGAAGAGCTATAACTTTTAACCCCTTAAAGGGGTTTTCCAGGAAAATACTATTGATGACCCACCCTCGGGATCGGTCAGCAATAGTTGGTCAACTAGAGTCCACCACTCTGGACCTTAGACGATCAGGTGATTGGTCACCCACTGTTAGTGCTGCAATACACAGGGAGCAGGGGTGTAGTGACCCCTGTGTAGTGATCGATGCTTGTAACTAAAAAGTTGCAGCTGTAATTAAAATCAATGGAAGCTACACCTGCAGTTCCAAGCGCCAACCACTACACTAGGGTCGGAGCAGCAGCTTCTGCTCCGAACCCTGTGTATTACAGCATTAACAGCAGGCACCTGATCAGCTGATTTCCCAGGGTCCCAAGCGGCAGACCTCAGTCAATCAACTAATAGCATATTCTTGGAAAACCTCTCTAGGAACACAATCTATTTTGGACCCAAGGATTTTCTTTTTACCTTCATTTCCACTTTTCAAAAGCCATAATTTTTCAATTTTGTCATCAACATGGCCATTTTGCGGACTTGTTCTTTGCGTGGTGAGCTGTAGTTTTTATTGGTACGATTTGGGTTCATATTATGTATTGTATAACTTAAACTTTTCAATTTCTTCTAATTTCTTTGAGGACAGGGTAAAAAATAAAACCCCCATCAATTTTTTTTTTATTTTTATTTTTATTTTTTTTACATTTACTATGCGGCATAAATGACATGATAACTTTTTTTCTGCTAGCCGGTAGGATTACAGTGATGCCAAGATTATATTAATACACTGCAGTACTTCTGCTGCTAAGTCCGCACCATCTATATGCTGTAAATATATGACATGACACCTTAACCACCTCCTCCCCATAAAAAGTATATGTATACCACGTGGAGCGAAGGGATTCAATTTCTCCCTATGACATATCTGTATGATTTTTGCAGGACAAGTTATATTTTTAATGTATCATTTTTGTACCACATCATGAATTGAAAAAAACTTTATAAAATGTTTAAGTGTGTTAGCATTCGTTATTCTGGGTTTCATTTTTACAGCGTTCATCATGCGTTAAAATTGACACGATAACTTTATTACATAGTAACATAGGATGTTAGACTATGTCCATCTAGTTCAGCCTGCCCCCCCCCCCCCCCCCTGTTGATCAAGAGGAAGGCAAAAAAAACAATGAGGCAGAAGCCAATTAGCCCATTTGGGGGGAAAAAATTCCTTCTCGACTCTATAATGGTAGTCAGAATAATCCCTGGATCAACGGTTTGAAAGTTCCCATCCGACTCCAAGACCAGATCACCAACCCTATTGGTTATTTAAGGTCTATATCCTGTAATATCCTAGAGCTGTAGAAGGACATCTAGTCCCCTCGTAAACTCCTCTATGGATTTTGCCATCACCACGTCCTCAGGCAGAGAGTTCCACAGTCTCACTCACGTATTCTGTGGGTCAGTACAGTTACTTCAATATATCGTTTATATACAGTAGAAATATATTTTGTCATATTTTACTACTATAAAAATAAAGGTTTGCATTTTGCCACCAAATACTCAAATACTGAGCCCCATAACTTTTCAATTTTTCAATACATGTAGCTGCACTAGGGCTTGTTTTTTGTGAGTCAAGCACTTGCTTTTACTGGTACCATTCTAGTATATACAAGTTTTGGTGCTTTTTCTGGGGGGGGGGGGGGGGGGGGGGTAAGTGGTGGTTCAAAGTAACCCCCCAAAAAAATTTCAATACAAGCATTGTGTAGTTTTTTTGGCGTTCACCAGGCGGGGTAAGCATATTTCAACAGTCTGGTTGCAGCACTACCAGTTTGTTTTAATATTATTTTATGTGAAAAGCAGGAATAGGTGGGGTTTGAATTTATATAGTTTTTTTCTTTTTCCTTTCTCACAATGGGATTTCACCATATGATCACCTGTTCAGCACACTGCATTGTGCCTGCACTCTCATCCTACTACGCCTTGTCATTGTATTACGATGGCAAGCCTGGAGGCCTTCACTAGGCCTCGAATTGCCATTACAACCTCTCTGTGTCCCACAATTTGGTCGCTGGGGGGACCGATGACGCAACTTCTCTCTAAAAGCTTAGATGCTGCAATCATCGTTAACTGCGGTATCAAAAAGGTTAATTGGCCAGGGTCAGTTATTTCCTATCCAGGCTGCGGCAGACATGGTCTCTGCTGTATAATATAGCTGGAACCTGCTGTGCATGGAGAGGGTTCAGCTCCTAAGCTCGCTTAATACAGTCCCTTCTAACTGCTAATGGCAGATGCCAGCAATGATTTAAGGGTGTTTTCCCAAAGAGCATTTCGGGGGCTACAACATTGCCTTGAGAGGTTTGTTACAAGTCAGCCTGCATAATGTTTCATGCCATTTTGGTGGTATTTGGGGGGGGGGGGGGGTAGTGGTGTTTTTAACCAAAAAGGAGTATGACCAAAGCCCTGAATTTTTTCAGGCTTTTTCATTCCAAAGATGCCACTAAAACAAATGTATAAAATGCCATAAAACACATTTCAAACTACAAGTGCACAAAAATCCCTGTGTGAAACCCCCCTATGGGATTAACTGATAACACACAAAGGCAACACTATCATTAGTTCTAGAGAATACTGTACATGGAGACGACGGCTCATATTGGAAGTACATTACTTTACATCCCCAGAAAATGTCTTGATCACCGATATCCTCTTTACAAAGGATTATCTAATATATAGCTTTTTATAGCATAATGGCTGCATTAATAGGTTTGCTATATTTCGCCGCTGCACTGAGCATGTGGCTAGAAGGACCAACGGCACATTCACCAGATTTCAGCCCTAGCAGCATTGACTTCAGTACACAAGGGGAGGCACCAAGCAGGAGGAGAGGCCGGGTCTCTGCTATGATGCGCTGACTTGGAAGGATGATGGTACCATCTCTCACTTGAGATGGCACATTTGCTTACTAGGAGCACAAACAACAAAGTAAAGGCCCTTTTACACACAACGATTATCGCTCAAAAGCCATCTTTTGAGCGATAATTGTTGCGTGTAAATGTGTGGCCATCGTGCATTTACTGGGCACTTTTCGTCCATCTAGGAGTTCAGCTCAGCTTAAAATCCGTCGTCCCTGATAAGAGGGACCGCACACTGTTCTCTAAATACATGCAAATGAAGCTAGTTAGCTACTAATGAGCTGATTAGCCCATTAGTAGCTAATGCAAAATGATCACTCAAAACTGTCAGTCTGTCGAATTTTGAGTGATCTGTGCGTGTAAATTTCTGGTAATGCTAAACGGCTTTTTTGTGTACAGCCATGTGCGGTCTACCTGTGTCATACTTCATTACACTAATGCAGCAAATTTAAAACATTTATCTGGTGAAAGGCTGCCTTTCAACCACACTATGAACAATATAAAAACAATAGCAGAGTTTCTTTACCCACCCCATAAAATAGGACAAAACCTAATTAATAATTTATATGTACCCCAAAATAACTAATAAGTGACTGTTCCCCTAAAAAACAAGCCCACATAGGGCTATATTAATGGGGAGAAAATTCCTGGAAGAGGTGGGATTCAAGGGACTACTATGGGGTCCAGCCTTTTCTAACTATGCACCTGGAGGATGGAAGAGGGCAGCCATGAGCATTCTTCACTGCTGCTGTCCGTGGTTGTTGGACGGAGGAAAGCAGGAGTACTTGTCCGTCAGAGTCTTCTCTTCGGGCTTCCCTCTGCTCAAAAACTACCAACAGCAGCAGATAAGAGCAGGAGTACTGGATGCTCCTGTCATTCCTCCTGGGTTCTTGTGAGGGACTGGACTGACATGACTTTGGAGTCTGAGTAAGGGTATGTTCACATGATGGAATCTGACACAGATTTTTCCGCTTGGACTCTGCCTGTAAAAAACGCAGCAGAAATCCGCAGCCAGACCATGAATCTAGCCCTGTGAATGGGCAAAATCTGCATGCATAGTTTCCAGTGCAGATCTGCATGAAGTAGTGACATGTCATTCTTCACACGGATCCACCCAGAATTGGTCAGAAATTCCACAGGTAGCTTCTGCACATTGACAGAGCCAAAGCCCGTGAGCGAATCCATGGCAGAAATATGCTGCTTAACCGTAGATTTCTGCCACAGCTTAAGGCCTCCTGTCCACGGGCGATTATGTCACTGCGTTATCTGCAGCGATAATACGTCCGCGGGTAATGCAGTGAACGCTTTCCATAGACTTAACTATGGTAAACGCAGCCCGACGTCCATGAGCGGAGAATCACAGAGATTCTCCGCTCGCAGCATTCAAATTGCAGAATACTGAAATTTGCCGCGATTCATTGCAGTGAGCCTATCAGATAAGCTCATCGCGGAGACCTGTCCTTTCTCCCCCCTGCTCCCCCGCGGTGGAATAATATCACTAGCGATATTTCGCCTCGCCCATGGACAGGCAGCCTTAGGCCGCTTACAGACGGGCGGAAATTCCACGGCGGGAATTTCCGCCCCTGGAAGTTGCGATAGGATTGCGTTAAAAAACGCAATCCTATGAACACGGCCGCAATTTGTTCGCGCGAAATCTCGTGTGGCAAGCAAATCGTGGCACACTCTATTGCGAGCCCCGCACAGAAACACCACTTACCGGCCGCCGGCTCCGCTCTGCGCATGCAACGGCTGCTTGGCAGCCAGCACATGAAAGAGCTGTGGCGAGAATTCTCGCAGCCGGATCAGACCCGGCCGTCTGCAGGCGGCCCTAGAGGCAGATTCCGCGCAGAAAAATCTGCGGCGGATTCCTTCGCGTGAATATACTCTGAGGTGTGAATAATAAGGGACTGTCTAGAAGTTAGAAAAAGTCTACTCAACCAGTAATTACCCAGCTGCTCCAACGATTCCTCACAAGTCCCTTTACATGGTAGCAGCGTTGACACCAGCGAGGGTGCTTTTACACGGGACGATCTGACAGACAACAGATGCCCAACAGGTCGTCCCAGCAATAACAGTTCCTGTGCTTTTACATAGGAATGAGCATCACTGACTGAACGAAGACAGCGTGGGTCGGGGGTCATTCCAGTCCGCCAGCCTCCATTCACAGTAATACTGTGAGCACGTGACGTATCCGCGAGTTGTTAGCGCTTGTGCTGAGCAGTTAGGCAGACAGGTCACTGCTGAGCATTGCTGACTTCTCTATGTTACACACTGAGCAGGAAGCGTTTACACGCAGCGAGAAGTGAGCGAACCAGCGATGATTTTTATGCTGGTTGAAGGTGAGCGAAAAACGAATAAAAACATGAATAGTAAACAATGGCTCTGCATTTAGACATAATTATCACGCGTTTTGTTTGTTAGGATGATTACCACGCAAAATTCGTTCAGTGCAAGGGCTCATGTTCACCGGCGTGTTTTCATCACGTATAACGCGTGATACGCGGGTGAATGGAGTCAATAAACGTTCATTTATCCATGTGTGTTTAGACACTGCATGTCAATACGCACGAGAAATAGATCACAGCATGTTCTATTTCCCTGCGGACCACGCAGCATGAGCCCTGTGCATTGGTATAGGCAGCGTATAAAACACTATGTTATATATCTATCCATGTGTAATACATTGTGTATGGGAAGCGTTTTCACACGCTACTCCGCTATGAAACAGTGCGGGGAATTTAAAAAAACAAAACACTCACAATGCACATATCTGTATGATATGCGGGAATGGGCAGTACACTCGCAGCTATACGCAGTCTCTGCGTCAGACCCGCCATATACAAAAATCGGTAAGACGCAGGGAGACCCACAGCGTTTTACCGATATGCCCGTGGACCTGTGGCCTAAATGGCCCTTAAACAGGCAGTTTTTCTTAAGTGAACTACCCGTTTACACGGAACGTTACGCCGTTCAGTCGCTGCATGCATTTACACTGAACAACAATCATTTAATTTCTCGCTGGATTGCGGGAATCCGAACAATAATCCTTCCGTGTAAAAGCCCCTTAAATTGGCATGTCATTGGTGCTGGGTAACAAAGTATATATTTAAAAGAATTGTCTAATAGTTATAAATAAAATATGTGAAATCCAAGGGCAACAGGTTGGGGAGGAGGTGGGCCCCTTGTCTCTAAAATAGGGTATGGTGTATGCCCTGAGAAACTCTGGGGGCGCCAAGTGATATTTACTTTGATTACCCAAATAAAGCGGATTGGCAACCCAGACACAAAAGCCTACACAAAGTAAAGTACAAAGGTAAGAAATTGGGTAAATCCGAACAAATAGTAACTAATCCCTCCATGAATTGTGACATTGTGGCAACATACGATGCAGGTGTCATGTCACGGGCCGGGCCTCTGCTAGCAGCCTGCTAGGACCACACAGACTACCTCTCAGGAGAGATTATGTGCCTGAACGGTGAGAGCAGCGCCATCCCTGAGGATCAGATTACTACAGATTTATCAATTACACTCACCTTCACATCCCTGGAGGTAACCGGCAACATCCAGACAGGTGAATACAGACTGTGAGGCCCAACGGGGGCAGAACCCGATATCAAGCGCAGTGTAATATGTATGCGCTATATAAGGCCTCCTCCGCACAAACGTGTGGCGACAGCGTATTCTGCGCGCATAGTACACTATACCAATCTGCCATAAACTCCCATGTAGCCGCTCACACATTGCACCAAATATGCATGCAAAAAGCCCCCCAAAAACACAAATCTTGGTGCGTATTACGCACGCCTATACGCCAAGCTAGTGTACGGCAATTGTCAGCGTGCAGCAAGTGCGCAATGTCACCGGTGGCATGCAGCGAATTGCGCTCATTTGAAGCCGCCCTAAAGAAGGCAATTATCATCACTAGAATTGTGGCTTTATTACATGCATGCTAATAATCTGCAGCAGGCTACCCCATATAAACCAGACTAGGAGGCGCCGTTACAGCTCTGCTACATCAGTTTTATGGTAAACACGAACTCTGATGGTGTAATAAGGAGGCCTTTTATTTCAATGCACAGATATAGTGCCAACGCTGGAAATACAAGCGACCAGGACTGCAACAGTTAAGCAACCACCGCCTTTGCTGATTGCTGCCCATGTTCCACCCCCTTGACTGCTGCTTGGGTGGGGTACCAACCATCACCATGATCACATGAATTACAAGCAACTACCTATAGGGACAGTCAGTGCCCACAACACTACTGGCTATACACAAACACTACCACACAAGCAGATCTATCATATATATATATATATATATATATATACACACATATATATATATATACACACACACACACACACACACACGATCATCAGCCCTCAGTCCACAGCGACAGCCCACCCAGTGTGGGCCCCTATAGGGCCATTGCATAGTGTTCAAGGGCACAGGATGCCCTCCTGATGTATATGTGCCACCTGTCTTACCCAGTAGCAGCAGCCGGTGCGTCTGCTTGTACTCCCTCTTCTGCTCCTTCAGGAAACGGTCTATATTCTTGCTGACTTTCTTGGCCTCCTTCTCTGCCTCCTTCTCCTCCTCCAGCCGGAGTTTGTCCCATCCCTTCTGCAGTGGATACTGCTGCTGCAGCTGAGGTTGCTGCACTTTGATGGGCTTCTGCTTGCTGCCATTCCCGCCGCCGTTCTGTAGTAGGAGCAGCAGCCCATCTGGACTGTCCCCTCTGCCGGGCTTGCACTGCTGCTCTCCTTTGCGCGGCTGCCCATCCCTGAGCTGCTGCGGATCTCCATGCCGCAGGTCCCCTGCTCGGGGAGGCGCTGACAGCTCCGGGGGCTGCTCTGTATCCGAGCTGGTGGCTGCATTAGAGATAGAGCCGCTGGGATCACCGAAGAGCCGCGGCCGGAGGCTGTAACACAGCCCCATGGCTCTGGCGACCTACACGTGCGGTGCCGCGGCGATCGATTGCAGAGATCGTGTGAATGGAGCGGCGTGCAGGAGAGGACGCAGCCCGCGGACGATGTGTGACACTACAATGACAGCTCACGAGCGGGGATTAACTGCTCATCACCATCATCCAGCCGGGAATTCCCACAGCGACACAGTTATCAGGCGACACGCTGCAGCCGACGACCCCGTCACATTCCCCGCGTGCCATCTTGCATCTTCCCCAGTCTGGCAGAGCACACATGTACGCACACTCGGCCGCCGGAGGTCACCTGACACAACGCTAGCGTTCTACTAGCCGGTCCACTGTACCGTAATTACACGCATGTGCGCGTCAGGAGACCGCCGGAGGAGTGAGCAGTGCGCCGCTCTACTACGGAATAGGTCTATTTTTACCACGCTCTTCTCTAGAAGATGTAGTCACGTTCTACGGGTAGGGGACGAGTGTGACAAGTGTGTCACCCACAGAAGGGATGGGTAGTCATAGGCAGCAACCTTGAGGCTTTTAAGAATGACACAGACGTATTTGCATGCACAATACGCAGAGAATAGAACCCATTGATTTTAATGCGTTCATTTACATTGCCGTAATTTGGACGCGCATTTTGGTCACGCAACAAAAACTAAAACATGCTCTATTTTTCTGCTTATTTGTGCACCAACAGTCCCAATAGATGTCAATGGGGATGTGCGAATGTGTGCAAATTACACTAGGAGAGGCGTGAAACACTGCGTAATTCCACAGAAAAAAAGAACACATCAGGAACTAATTAGCCATTTTAAGCGGTGCGTTATGCACATGCCTTGCACGCGCAAAAAAGTACAGTGAAATACGCCAATGTGCACATAAAAAAGCGAACTTTGTTTAGCAGAAACGCTACGCTCATGCGTGCGCAAATACACATACGCTTGTGGGAATCTGGCCTTAGGCTTGCGTCACATGAGTGTATGCATATTTACACCACGTTTTTGCGCATGGGGTGCCGCGTATCTGCGTGCCCAATGGCTTTGTTTAGTGTCATTTTTGCATGCACAAGTCATTCACAATTGCATGCGCAAAAAAAACACGCGCGATGCTGTCAGCCATTGAAACAGCCAATTAGTTTAATGAGTTCAAGATGTGTTCTTTCCTTGGGCAAATCTGCAGGAAAATGGAGCATGCTGCGATTTTTCATCTGTGTGCGGAAACCGCAATTGGTTTTCACTCGTGTGCATGAAGAATCACTTTTCCATAGCATGCTATGGACGGTATTTACTGCGGAATCTGGAGATGGTCGCCCACCCCGAATTCCACAATTCAAATCTGCCCATGTGTATTTACCCGAATATTTAATGGGGCCTCTTTCGGGCCTAAAGACATTGGATTAGAGATGAGCGAGCATACTCGCTAAGGGCAATTACTCGATCGAGCATTGCCCTTAGCGAGTACCTGCCCGCTCGGAAGAAAAGATTCGTCTGCCGGCGGCGGGCGGGGAGCTGAGGGGGAGAGCGGGGAGGAACGGAGGGGAGATCTCTCTCTCCCTCTCTCCCCCTGCTCCCCCCTGCTCACTGCCGCAACTCACCGCTCACCCGCGCCGGCAGCCGAACCGTTTCTTCCGAGCGGGGAGATACTCGCTAGGACAATGCTCGATCGAGTAATTGTCCTTAGCGAGTATGCTCGCTCATCTCTACATTGGATACTTTTTGTGGCACACTACAGCTGACATTTCCCTCAGTTCACTGTAAATGTCTGGTGAGTCCTCTCAAAGAAGATGCATCAGCCCATATACAATGGAGCAAGTAACGTCGTCATTGGACAGTTGAGCAATGGAAGAACGTTCCATGAAGTGCCGAATCATGCTACTCCATCTTCAAATCAGATGGATGTAACTTGGTGTGAAGATGCCTGGGGAACACCTTTTGCTTGAGTGTGTTAGGCAAAGATTTAACTACAGTGGAGGTTCCATTATGGACCAAGGATGTCTTACGTGGCATGTTCTTGTTTCGTTGGTTGAGTGACAAGAACCATGAACATGGAGGTATACCTAGACATCCTAGACAATAATATGCTGCTGACAATGTGGTGATCTTCTGGGAAAGGTCAGCAATACTTCCAACAAGACAACGCACCTTGTCACAAGTCCAACGCTGTTTTACGTTGTTTTGAGGATATGGATGTCCCATGATTGGACTGGCTTGCACAGAGTCCTTACCGGAACTCTACTAAACATCATTAGAATAAAGTGGAACGTCAGGTCTGGAAATAAAAACAGCATCTGTTTTGTTAGAAAGAACTTGCCAGATATTTGCAGGATGAATGGAGGGAAATACCAGCTAAACTGTATCATATGGTAGTAGAAAGTATTTTACAGAGAGTATCCAATGTCATTAGGGTCAAGTGAGGTCCCACTAAGTATTAATATATGTAAGTAATTACTACTTTTGATTCTTGATCAGGTGTCCAATTATCTTTGGTAGGATAGTGTATACGTGGAAGCAGGGGTGGACATACCACCTGTGCAGCCAGTTCAGTTGCACAGGGACTTGAAGGGGTTTGAGGGTCCCATCGCCTGTTAACTCAGTAGTGCTGCTGCCCATCCTTTTAAACTAAAAGACCCACATATGGTCCACACCACAGGTATGGATTAGCCATTCACTCCACTGGGTGGGCCAGGTAGTGGAGCCGCTCTCAATTACGGCCACGGTAGCAGTCATAGCAGGTGCTACAGGCTCGCCATGAGACTCCGCTAAAAAGTAAGGCTTTAAAATAAGAAAGCAGTATACTCCCCTCTTTTTGCTTTCCCCCGGTCCGATCCTCCTTGCCTTCCGGTTACACAGTCATGTGCTATGGTATCTGACTCTTGCGTCCAATCCCTGGCCCCAGCGATCATGTGTGACCACAACCCCGAGATCAGGAAAAACTGATCTGTCGGAGCAGAGCAGCTTAGAGAGCAAAGGAGGTGCATATGTTTTTTTTTTTTTACAGGATAAAGGTGACCGGGGGAGCATTTTTACTGATGAGTGCAACAAGGGGAACCATTAGCACTACTAGTGATGGACGGAAGAAGGTGCGGGGGTACTATTAATAACGGGGGGCAACACGAGGGATCACTATTACTGAAAGGGACAACAAGGGGCTTGATTTGTAGATCTTCTGCGTGGGTGATCCGCAAATCAGATCCGCCCATGGACATTGGGCCTCACCCTTTTTGGTGAAAAAAGTGTGTGAAAGTATCTAAAACATATGGTGCATATGTAAGACTGTTCTCTGGCATAATTTATGCCAGTAGTACATCTACTATGATCAGTCCATTCCTTGCAGTTTGAAAGTCTCTGTTTCAAAAGTAACCTTCATTGACTATATCCAGTGGGTAAAAATCTGTCCTGGTCATGTGATGAACACATCTCTGATACGCTGCTGTAATTCATTGTAGGTGTAAGGGCGGTTTCAGACAAACATATTTGCGGAGGCATTTCTGTACGTGAAAATCTTGTCTGTATAACGGGACAAAGCGAAGCCTTTGATTTCAATAGCTTCGTACAGACAAACGTGTTTTTGCCGCGTAAAATCTTCGTACGAGAAAAGATAGGACCTGCTCTATATTTGTCCGTGTTTCGTAGAAACCTGCCATGGAAGTCTAACCCAGTTTTTAAAAAAAAGGGGGCAAGGGAGTTACCCTGCGTACAATGGAGATAGCTGGCTCTAATTTGGCATTTAACTGCCATTCTATTCCACGGGAAGAGTGTAACACGCGAGCGCGTGAACTGGTATTTCAATCCCAAAAATAACCAAACTGTCTGCTGGCACGTATGTATCAGCCTGTTTCTTCCCATCTCCAAACCTCATTCAGGCGCAAATACGTTCCGTACCTGCGAACGTATTTGTGCATACGCTCGTCAGAAACCGCCCTAGACTGCGTTCACATTGCTTTGTTGTCGGCATGCATTTAGTGTGTACTCCATAAGGGCGAGCACCCACTGGCGTTTTTTTACCTGCGTTTTGCGTTTTGCGTTTTTCCTGCACAGGCATAGAGATAACATGTGTTCCTGTCCACTGGCGTTTTTTTTGCGTTGCGTTTGCGTTTTTAACATAGGAACTGTCAGTTGCATATGTGTCCCTATTTTTCTCCTAATGCACCCATGAATGTCAATGGAAATTAACGCAAAACGCCGCGAAAAACGCGCGGAAAAAACGCGCGAAACGCGGCGAAAACGCTGCGTTTTTTCCCCGCGGAGAACGCAAACGCCAGTGGGTGCTCGCCCTAAGGGTCAATTAGTCAAACAGAGGCCAAAAAAAGAGTGTCTTTTTGGCCTCTGCATGACCAGTATATGCCAGTATACTGCTAAAAAAGCGTAACTGCTATGGAAAAGCGTAAACTATGCTATTCCTTACAACATCCAGTGTAAAAACTATATTTTAAACGTATACTTTTGTGTAAAGCAGAACTTTATGTAAAACTTTTTGTTATACAAAATATTCCCTTTGTTTGCAGAAACTGGAATACTCCTTTAGGCCTCCTGTCCATGGGCAATATTTCACTGCGTTACCCACGGCAATAATCCGCACGCGGGTAACGCAATGAAAGCACAGCCCGATGTACACGAGTGGAATATTGCAGCGATTTTCCTCTCGCGTATAAAAGTTGCAGCATTGTGCTCCCTTGGGTGACATCACATTGTGATGTTTTCTTCACAGACTGTTTTTGCAAGGTGGTTTGCCATTGCCATCTTTTACCCTCAGCAAGCTGGGTACTTGTTTATCTGACCTCAGAGGGATGAGTCAATCTTAAGCCAGCTACCTGGACCAAGTGGGAATTGAACCTTCAGGTTGTAAGTGAGAGACTGCATTTCTGCTGCCCTAACACTCTGTGCCATGTGAGGCCCTTATAAAGAATCCAGTACTGTTGTTTATCCCTTCCAGGCTGTGTATTCTGCACATTTCTTCTCCTCCAGGTCACATGACCAGCACTCTGACAACCCTCTGTGTCCTGCAGTTATTGGGCAGATTTATGTCAACTGCCATAAAGAAAAACTGTCTTTCTTGCACATAGCAACCAATCTTGGTGCAGTTTTAATTTCAAGGCGCAGAATCTGAAATAAAATTTGTGGTGTGATAGGTTGCTATGGGCAGGAAAAACTGTTTTTCTTTATGGCAGTTGACATATATCTGCCCAATAACTGCAGGACACGTTGTCAGAGTGCTGGTCACGTAATCTGGAGCCTGGAGGAAAAGTGCAGGAAGCACAGCCTGGTTGGGATAAACTACAGAACTGGATTCTTCACAATAGCGGCAAGTGAAATTGTGATGGATTTCTCAAAGAAAAAATATGAGTGCTTCTTCAACCAAAGGAAATTTGGAAACTCATATACACTGTATGTATGCTCACTTTTTATTGGAAATGTATAATGTCATTTTTTTAAATTACCAATCCTGTCATTGAAAACACTGCTGAACCAATATTAGCTATTTGTTATGTGATGCTTATTCTAGTACATACCAAGAGCCAATTTCCATTTTCTCTGTATTCTAGGCTGAGAGCTGTTATAGATCATCTATTATTAGCTGTATGGTTGCCATGGTGGATTCACAGCACCACTGTGGGAGTTCTACAGTTCTACTTAAGATATCTGCCACATACTGATACCTGCACTGGCTCAACCACAATCATCAGTACCAAGCATTACAGCAGCAAAGGCTCTTGATCTGCAATAGTTTGACAGCAGTAACATAAAGTGTGCCGTATACAGAAAATAATTGCAAAATATGTTACTACTACGGTATATATACTGTACAGTATATGGTACTATATGGATAGAGTTGATTTGTAGATGATAATAGAAATCTACCTTTTACATGGTTGCGTCTTGGACTCACTTTTTATGAGGGCTTGCTGTAGGGCGCAGTCATGTGTTTTTTGTTTAGATTTGCCTATGTAGTTTTTGAAGCCAAAACGAGGAGTAACATAGTATGTTAGACTGAAAAAAGACAATCTGGTTCAGCTTGTTTCAACCCTCACCCCCCCACTCAAGTTGATCCAGAGGAAGGCAAAAGAAACCTAATGAGGCAAAAGCCAATTTACACCAGTTTGGAGGGGAAAAAATTCCTTACCGACTTCATAATAGCAGTCAGAATAATCCCTGGATCAACATTTGGAAAGTTCCTACCTGACTCCAAGACGGACAGTTGGAAGATACCTGAATTAACTACCCTTCTGGCTATTTTATGTCTATATCCTGTAATGTCGTAGTGCTCCAAAAAGACGTCTAGTTCCCTCTTAAACTCCTCCATCAATTTTGCCATCACCACATCCTCAGTCAGGGAGTTCCACAGTCTCACTGCTCTTACAGTAAGGAACCCCCTTCCATGTTGGTAATGAAACCTTCTTTCCTCTAAACGTAGAGGATGCCCTCTTGTTACCGTCACAGTCCTCGGTATAAACAGATCATGGGAGAGATTCATGTATTTATACATAGTAGTTATTTGGTCGCCCCTTAACCATCAAGTGAAGTGAAATAAAAGAAAATGAGAAGTAGCATCTGTCCTATAAAAACTGTACCTGGAAAAATGCAAAAGGTTTTAATGTGATTTGCTGTGGTTTCGATGTAAGTGAGGTAAAAACCGCAAGTGCATCAAAAACCACAAAAAATCGTGGCAAAGACACATGCAGTTTCAATTTCTTTTATGCAGTTTTAACAGTACCTTCATGCATGGCGAATTCACTGTGGGCATTCTGTTTCAGCTCGCCTGCCTCCATTTACAGTAAACAGGCAGTCGTTCATAAGTGAACGACTGCCTGTTTACACGGAACGATACATCATTCAGTTTTCTGCATGCAGACATTGAATGACGAAAGTGAAGTTGTCATTCACTTAATGTATGCATTTACACTGAATGATAATCGTTCAGATTCTTGCTGGATCATGGGAATCTAAACGATAATCGTTCTGTGTGAAAGCACACTAGGTATGGCACGCCATTGCTGCTGCTGTGTAACAAAGTATTGGTGATTTAGTAGTGAGAGATATTACAGGAGACTACTATTCTTTTTTTTCATGTTGTTGCCAAATTTATTTTGTTTCTTTTTAATCATTGAACAAATTTTTGAAGTTAAGAAAGAAGAGGGGATGTAGGAGAATTAGAAAGGGAGAGGGGTTGGAGGGGGAAAATAGGGTCACCAAAAAAAGGAGGAATAAGGATAGGAGTAAATCAAAACGTGGGAAAACACTAGAAAATAACTTGGAAGAGAACTCACAACATTAAAGGGGTTGTCTCGCGGCAAACATCAAAATTTTACATTACCCCATTCCCCCTGTCACCCCCCTGGCATAAAATAGCAATTTAAAGCGGTTTTTAAGCCACTTGCTACTCACCGATCCAACGAAATATGAACTTTAAAAAATCTTCTGCCTAAGATGGCCGCCGGTCCTTTCCCAGGGATGCACTGCTGTTTTCTCCCATGGTGCACCATGGGCTCTGTGCGGTCCATTGCCGATTTCAGCCTCCTGATTGGCTGGAATCGGCACACGTGACGGGGCGGAGCTACGCGATGACGCGTAGAAGGGGCGGGGCCAGAACGCCGCTCGTACCGGACCGAAGAGAAGCCAGAAGACCCTTCTGCGCAAGGGCGTCTAAAAACGCCAGAAGACAGCAGAATTAGACGGATCCATGGAGACGGGGACGCTAGCAACGGAGCAGGTAAGTGAATAACTTCTGTATGGCTCATATTTAATGCACGATGTATATTACAAAGTGCATTAATATGGCCATACAGAAGTGTATAACCCCACTTGCTGCCACGAGACAACCCCTTTAAAGATAGATATGCCTGTGAGTTCTTGAAAACACAACCAGTAGTGCCAAGAGCAAAGAAATTTGTTGTGACAAACTCAAGTAGAGGCCATGAAGTCCTCCTTTCTCTTCGGCTCTTGGATTCTCTGAAATCAAAGGCGTCTTGTAGGTGGAGATACTTATCTTCAGAAAGCCAGAATACAAGAAAGAGCCGCGTTGATCAAATGATGGATGACTGACCTGTAGACAGGGAAGGAGATGTCACAAAGATGAAGCAGGAAGAGACCAGGTGTCTTGAGAAGTGTTGGGCCCCTGAACTTTGAGGTAACATGCAAAACAGTATCCTAAGATTTGGTCAGTTTCTGGCAATCTCAGAAAAATGTATAAAATAGTTCCCTCTAGAACTCCACACAGAGTTCAACAGAGGCCAACACAGAGGTAAAGTGAAAGGGAAAATGCTATGTAGTTTGGAGCAGACTCTGCACACAGTCATTGTGAATAAGTGTTTGTATTATTTTGGATAAAACTGAGTTTGTAAGTCTCCCTCCCTTTTGGCAAGGTATGTTGGGCATTATCGTTCTGGAGGAGAAATAAGTAACCTGTATAAATGTATGCGAGCATGCTGAAATATCCACTCCTGGAACAAAGGTATTCAAAAATTGTAAGAGGATGCACATGGCTGGCTGGTTACAGCAATGATAGTAGAAAGTGGTAGAGCTGACATGCCTGCCAGAAAGGTAGAGAGCCAGACTTTTGAGAGGTTATTAACTGTGATAGTGTTTTCCCAGACTGGCTTGTTAAGATTTGTTGGGCCTGGGTTAGAATGGCTCTAAGCCAAATTTTAAAAGGGCCAGGTTTTCTTCTTGGAAACATGAATGGGTTGTCCTAAACAGGGTAGAATGGGCAGGGGAAGAAAGAGTGAAGCCATCCAAATTATGGGTACAATGAGAGGGTGTACATGCATAGTGGAAGAGGCATGCTCTGTAACCTTGGCGCTGCTGTGATAGAAAAGAGAATGAACTCTTGTTCAATGGAGAACCCTAGTTTAAATGAGCTGTGTCTGTCTGTACCAGTCGATCATTCACATCAGGTGCACTGTAGAGATGTTGGGAAGACCCATGTTGCTGGAATCTTTTGAATGAGAGAGTGTGGAGTGTGCAATACGCTCCAGTTTTGGGGACCAAAGAAATTTGTTTATTAAGTAAGAGAGACTAACAAAGAATAAGCATGGTATGTGCATAGGGAGTGCATATAAGAGGTAAAGCAAGGAGGGCAAGATATTTATCTGGATTATGGCACATCTACCAAACCATACAAAAGTGCCTTTAGACTACCTACTTAGGTAATTCTTCATAGTGTGAAGGAGAGGCAGGAACTTCTGCTGATATAATTGTGTATCGTCTCTGGTAATATGAATCCACAAATATTTAAGAGAGGATGACACCCAAAGTGAATCCAACATAGCCACCACTGTATGGAAAGGCAGGGTGATAGTAAAGACCTGTGGCTTTTGGAAATTAATTTTAAAATTAGATAAACTTGTGAAGGTTTTGAATCCTACCATTAAGTTTAAGGTAGAGATTGGGGGACAAGAAATGAAGAACAGGAGGTCATCCATTTAGGCCATAACTTTATGTGATGTATTTTTTTCTGTAATACTGATTATATCTGTTTTTTGGCGAGCATGACATAGGAAAGGTTCTAGGCAAAGAATTAATATTATGGAAGAGAGGGAGCAGCCTTTGCAGGCTCCATTGGTTATGGGGAGGGGATAAGAGAGGTGGCCATTGATCTTCATGGACATTGAGGGGGAAGAGTACAGGCTAGATATCCAGCTTAGCATAATTTAACCTAGACCAATGTGAGAGTTTCTCTTTAAGGAAGGTCCAGTCAATGCAGTTGAAGGCCTTCTCAGCATCCTTGGAGGAGTGTTCTATTAGATTAATAGTTTGGATAGTGTTATATTTGACCTCTCGAGTGGGTAAAAATCCCACATGTCATTATGTGTGAGTTCTTTCAAGAAAGGGTCAAGCAGGTAACAAGAACTATGGAGAATAATTTGAGGTCTACATTAAAGAGTTAAATGGGATGATGTCAGGGATCTGGGGTCCGGGTCCGGGATTCCCTGAAAACAACCCACTACCCCTGTCCCTACCTACTTGCCCCCCTGGGCTAAGCCCCAGGGTGACAACTGGGCGACGGTCCCTACACTCACTAGGGAGGCGGGGCACCAGGACCGATACAGACAAACACTGGAAACAAACGAACACAGAGGAGAGTCAGACAGTCCGATTCGGCAACTGGAGGGTACGAGGTACAAAGGGGTCAGGCAAAGCAAAGTCGGGTCCGAAGTCCGAGGGTCAAAAGCCGGGAGCACAATCCAAATATGCGGGTGTAGCCTGGAGACAAACATACACTGGCAATGCTGGGAGGAAACAGGCACGTTTAAATGCTGTCAGAACTCCTGCCCCAGCAGCTAATTAGGGCGGGGCCCTGCCAGCAACCAGACCCAGACATAAGGCAACGAGTGCGGAGATCCAGACATCCAGCAGCAAGTGCAGATCATGCTAGTCAGGATGTCATGGCAACGGGGACGGCATCCCCAGCAACTCGATTACCCAGGCGCCGCCCCCTGAGCACAGGAGCATGCGCCCGGAGCCAGTGTCCGGGACCCCGACGGCCAGGGGAGGTCATCAAGACCGGAGCTCCCCTGCACCGCACCTGATCAGCTTGGGTGATAGGATCGGTGGTGCAGATACGGAGACCCCCGAGAGCCGCCAGTCCTAACAGATGGTAGCTACAGCATGCAGGAAGGTCTTTTTGTGTGTTCTTATTGTATTAGTAGACATTGAGGTGCCTTCAGCAATGGAATTTAAGGCAGAGTGAAATAAGTGGTTAAGGCAGTCTTTAAATTGTATATAATAGACCAAGGAAAACCCATCAGGGCCAGGTGCCTTACTAGTTTAGGATTCTTTGAGAGCTATGTGAAGTTCCTTTTCTTGGAGATGGGAGTCCAGGGAGATTAGTGCTTATTTGGGATATGACCCAAACCCCACTTCTGGAGATAAGTATGTATAGAAGTTATCCTGGGTGGGGCATCATATTGTATAGGAGGTGTTGTGAGATTGTGTAGACTGTTGTACTACTCACAAAATATTTCAACAACTTGGCTGGGGAGGGATTGGGTTTGGACGTTTTATACTAGACACAAGTTCACAAATAATTAAAGGAGCTGTCCCACAAAATGGTTATCTTCCACACCAGCGGACGGACCCCTACTAATCACAAGAATGGAAGTCCAAAAGGACTACAAATGAATGGAGCGGTGGTTACGTATGGGCACCACTGCTGCATTCATTTCAGTAGCACTGTTGGTAATAGATGAGTGCCTGAACTCAGCTATCCCTGGCAGTCCCAATGAAAGGAATGGTGCGGTAGTACATATGCGTGGTGACAATGCCTTTTATTCAGGGATCTTTGGGACCCCTGTTCTTGTGATCAGTGAGGGCTTGGCAGTCAGACCACCAATGATCAGATAGTTATCCCAACTGTGGATGGAGGATAACATTTAGTAGAACAACCCCTTTAACCCCTTCATGACACAGCCTATTTTGGGCTTAAGGACGCAACAATTTTTGGCGGATTTTCTTCTCCGTTTATCAAAAGCCATAACTTTTTTATTTTTCCGTTGACGCGGCCGTGTAAGGGCTTGTTTTTTGCGTGGCGAACTGTAGTTTTTAT
Source organism: Eleutherodactylus coqui (assembly GCF_035609145.1). Taxonomy (NCBI): domain Eukaryota; kingdom Metazoa; phylum Chordata; class Amphibia; order Anura; family Eleutherodactylidae; genus Eleutherodactylus; species Eleutherodactylus coqui. The sequence goes on from NC_089845.1 coordinate 74,103,263, forward strand.
CGGTGTTATTTTTGGGTACATTGATTATATTGTAAAACTTTAATTTTTTTTTTTATGATAGCAGAGAGAGAAAATGCATCAATTCTGACATAAATTTTTTTTTTTTACAGCGTTAAACATGCAGCATAAATGAGACATTCGATTTTTTCTGCGGACTGGTACGGTTACAACGATACCAAAATTCCTAAATTTTTTTTAGGCTTTTCCACTTTTCTGCATAAAAAACAATTTTTTTGGAAATCTTTTTATTTTTCTACATCGCTGCATTCAGAGTCCTGTAACTCTTTTATTTTTTGATGTACGGAGCTTTGTGAGGGCTTATTTTTTGTGAGACGAGCTGTAGTTTTTACTGGTACCAGTTTTTTAGCGTTTTCTTTTGCGTTTTTTTCCGTGCACAGTCAAAAGCATGTGCAACTTATTGTATGCATCGTTATGGACGTGACAATACCAAATATGGGGGGTTTTATTTATTTTTTTACCTTTTTTTATGCTAATCTGAAAAAAAGCATAAAAAATGTTTTTTTTACTCTTTTCTTTACATTTTTTAAATTCATTTTTTAATCTTTTTTTTCTTTACAACATTTGTGTCCCCCTGGGGGACTTTGACCACAGCCCTGATGATCGCTGTCATAAGGCATGGCAGAGCTACTGCTCTGCCATGCCTTATCGCTTATACAGCGATCTCAGGCACTGGTAACACAGGACGCCAGTGTCTGGCGTCCTGTTACCATGGCGACAGGCTGGGCTCTCGCGATAACAATCTACTTAGATAGCGGCAGGGAAGGGGTTAACAGTGGGGGGCGCATCTCCGATGCCCCCCCCGCTAACAGCCGGCTCCCGCTGCGGGATAGCGCGGGATCATATGTGATCCCGCGCTATCCCCAGGACGTAAGTTTACGCCCTGTTGCGGGAAGTACCCCTCTCCCAGGACGTAAACTTACGCCCTGCAGCGGGAATGGGTTAAAACACTGGCCATTAAAAAATTATTTCAATAATTCTACTGTGCAAATATGAATTATTCACAAACGTCTATAATCATTCTTTTTCGTAAACCAAATAGCCAATTATTTAAAGGGTGCCACAGGTTACACCATAAATGTCTCATTGATGTGTATTTCACATTTGGGACCTGCAGCCATATCTAGAGTAGGAGTCCCGCAGCCAACTTCCAACCTAATGAGGCAGCCACTAGCCATCACATCTAGTTGAAAATGAATGTACAGTTGGCTGTACGTGTATGTGCCTCTCTCCTTTTCCTTCTAGGAGATTACTTGTGAATATGCCATAAATGTCTGTGATTTTAATATCCACATATTGTGTATGGAAGCTGTATACAGAGAACCTCCTACAGTTCAAAAATACCTAAATTCTAAAAAGGTGCACTAACTATCAGGATATAAACTGGGAAACTGAAACCTGTGGATCTCATAAAGGTAACAAGTTTCTGTTATTAATTAAAGATAATTACCTTACCCAACTTGTACAGGAAGCAACTAGAAGGATGGCCATTTTGGACTTAATATTAACTAACAGACTTGACAGAAAACAGGGGTGCAATTTGGGAGGCACCTGGAAAATAATGATCATAATGTAATAAATTTCAACATCTCTTTCAATAGGGAGTTTTATCAGGGAGCTACACAAGTGCTAAACTTTAGGTCGACAAAGTTCAATTGGCTAAGAGATTCCTTTAACCCCTTAGTGATGAAGCCTGTTTGCCCCTCAGTGATGTAACCAAATTTTGGAAATCTGACATGTATCACTTTAACATAGAATGACTCTGTAAAGGTTTTGCATATCCAAGTGATTTTGACTGGTTTTTTTTCATCACATATTTCACTTCATTTAGGTGGTAAAATAGAGCAATAGAATTTGTGCATATTTATTAAAAGTGCCAAAATTGGAAAAATTTGGGAAAAATGTTATTTTTTAACATTTTTAACTGTAATATCTCAAATATGTGCAAACATACTGTACACATTTTTTGCTAAGATATATATTTCCATCTGTTTACTTTATTCTGGGTGCACATTTTTTTAACCATTTAGGAGATGTACAAATTTAACATTACTTATTAACATTTTGAGGAACATTTTGTTTTCCTACACCAAGCCAAGATTGGAAAGGCTCATAGGTGTCAGAATGATAGATACCCCCACAAATGACCCCATTTAAAAAACTGCACCCTTAATATATTTACTGAAGGGTGTCATGAGTATTTTGACCCCACAGTTTTTTTTTCAGGAATTAATGCAATTTAGAGGAGAATGCAAATATGTCATTTTAAAGACATTTTTTCTATATTGCACATGAAAATGAGGATTTACACCCCAAAATGAATTCCCCTTTTCGTCCTGTGTTCAGAAACATACCCATTGTGGGCCTAGTCTTATGAACAACGGGGCCCAAACCGAAAGGAGCAGCCATTGGCTTTCAGAACAGATAATTTGTTTGAAGGTGATTTAGGCCCCGTTGCCCACTTGTAGAACCCTTGAGTGGCCAAAACGACAGAGAACCCCCACAAATGACCCTATTTTGAAAACTAAACCCCTTAACAAATTCATCTAGGGGTGTACTGCATATTTTGACCCCAACATTTTTGAATTAATCTAAGCAAAGCAGAAGAACAATATTAAGATTTTCATTTTTTTTCACAATTGTGTCTTTAAAAAATTTTTTACATATGAATTAAGACTTGTGCCCCAAAATGGATACCGCTGTTTGTCCTGTGTTCAGGAACATACTGGTTGTGGCCCTAATCTTATATCTGTATGCGCAACGGGGCTCAAACTGAAAGAAGCAGCCGGTGGCTTTCAGAACAGAAATTTTGCGTGAAGGCGTTTTGGGCCCCATTACACACTTGTAGACCCCTTGAGCTGCCAAAATGATAGAGAGCCCCCACAAATGACCCCATTTTGAAAAGTAGACCCCTTAACGAATTCATCTAGAGGTGTACTGCATATTTGACCCCACAGTTTTTGAATTAATCTAAGCAAAGCTGGAGGAAAAAATTACGATTTTCATTTTTTCGGCAATTATGTCATTTTAAAAACAGGTTTTTTTGTACAGCACACATATGAATGAAGACTTGCACCCTTAGTTGGACCCTACTGTTTGTCCTGTGTTCAGAAATATACCCATTGTGGCCCTAATCTTGTGTCTGGCTGCACAACGGGGCCCCAACCGAAAGGAGCATTGAAGTTCAACTGTTTTTAACTTTTGCGTGACCGCCATTATCCGAAGGATATCAGCAATCATGTGACCAGTGATCTCTTACTGTAGCCCTCGGTCACTGCTCCAGGCTCTCAGCTATCTTTAGTAGCTAGGAGCAAGGAGATTTTAAATTTCCCAGACCCTCCCCAGCTTCTGCGCTTGCCTCTGCCATTTTGCCAATGGGTTGGTGGAGACAGAGAGATTAATACTGAAAGTGTTCGCTCTTTAATAAATAATGTAGGAAAAATGGTAGAGGGTGATGAGGAGAAGGCAAATATATTAGTTTTTTTTCTCTCCAGTGTATTCACAGTGGAAAAGGAAATGTCAGATAAAATTCAGAGTGATAAAGTAAACTCTCCACTAAATGTCACCCGTTTAACCCAGAGAATTGTGATAGACTATTGTTTCATATATTTAAGGACTCTATATTGATGGAGTTTTTTTCCACTGGATTGGTGCATAGCCAATGTGGTGCCAATATTCAAAAAGGGGTCAAAAAGGAGCCCATAAACTACATGCAGTTAAGTCTTACTTCTATTGTGGGTAAAATGCTTGAAGCACTTCTAAGAGATGCTATCCTGGAATACCTCGGGGAAAATAACTGTATAACTCCATATCAGTACGTGTTTATGAAGGGTTGCTCCTGTCAAACCAATCTGATTAGCTGCTACACCTGGAAGTAAGTTCTAGAGTGCATCGGGGAAAGTCATTGGATCTTGTATATCTTGACTTTCCCAAAGCGTTTGATACTGTGCCTCATAAAATGTTGAATATAAAATGAGAATGCTTGGTGAGATTGTGTGTAAGTGGATATTTAACTGGCTCACTGAAAGAAAGAAGAGGGTGGTTATTATTGGTACATACTCTGATGGGTCGCTGTTACTAGTGGGGTACCACAAAGGTCAGTTCTGGGCTCTATTCTTTTTAATATATTTATTAATGACCTGGTAGAAAGATTGCACAGTAAAATATCAATATTTGCAGAGTAATTTGCAAAGTAATTAATACGGGAGAGGATAGAATGCGGTTGAAAATGGATCAAATGAGGTTCATGGCGCCCGTACATGGCAGAGTCGGATTCCTCTTCATCTGTACTGTGGATGGTAACGGCAAGCCGCCATCAGCCTTGTGCAGTACAGATTTATTTTTGGAATGTTTATTTTTCCTGCGCTGACGCTAGGTGAAGATGTGGAATCTGCAACCTGTCTGTCTGCAATGTTAATTGCGGATGGGCTGCGTATCTGAACGGCTTCCATTGATTTCAATTGAAACCATCCATGCGGCATGCTTTAATTTTTCCTCTGCTTGCAGAAGCCACAATTAGTTTTCTTGAGTGTGCAGGAAGAATAGATTACCCATAGCATTCTATGAATGACATTTGCTGTGGATCCGCGGTGCGGACGCCCACCACAGATTCCGCAGCAAAAGTCTGTTTGTGTGCAGCCGGCTTAACACTGATAAATGTAATGTTAAGCACATGGGCATGGAAAATACATGTCACCATTACACACTAAATGGGAAACCGCTGGGCAAAACTGACACGGAAAAGAACTTGGGGATTTTAGTTAGCTGTAAGCTTAACTGAAGTAACCAGTGTCAGGCAGCTGCTGCAGAGGCAAATTTAATCATGGGTTGCATCAAAATAGGTCTAGGGTCACGTGACGAGAACATTATTCTTCCTCTTTACAAGTCACTGGTCAGACCACACATGGAGTATTGTGGACAGTTTTTGGAACCGGTACTCAAGAAAGACATATCAGAGCTTGAGCGAGTTCAAAGGCCGGCAACTAAATTAATAAATAGAATGAATGACCTACAATACCCAGAGAGATTGAAAAATTGGGGTTATTCACTTTAGAAAAAAGACAGCTGAGGGGCAACCTAATAATTATGTATAAATATATTAGGGGACAATGAAGAGATCTCTTCCTCAATTTAATAATACCCAGGACTGTGATAAATTTGATAAAAGAATTTAGGAGGGGCCTGGATGCCTTTCTTAAGTGTTACGATAGTAAATATTATAGTCACTGACTGCTTCAGAAGGGTTGGTGATCCAGGAATTATTCCTAGATTGCCAGACTTGGAGCTTAGAAGGTTTTTTTTTCTCTTAAATTAGGTAAATGGGCTTTTACCTGATTGAGGTTTTTTTTGCCTTTCTGTGCATCAACTTTGGGGAAGAGGGAGGTGGGGTAATAGGTTGAACTAGATTGACATATGTATTTTTCCGGCCTAACATATTATGTTACTATATACTATAAAAACGTACGGCAGCTCTGAGTTGTAGTATGTTTTTGCTATAATCAATTTCAGTGTCCAACATAGATTATACTAAATGTGAAGGGCTGCGCACCATCTTGTCCGCTAAAGCCAGGCCTCGCTCATTCTTTCAAAAAGTGTTGGGCACTGCATACATGCCCGAAAAGGCGCAGTTTTAGTGTGTAGACCAAAATTACGACTTTTTGACACCAGAATTCTGGCATGCATGGATTAATAAATAGGCGATAATATGTTTATGTGTATCTGATCTGTTTCCCATAGACATCAAAAAACCAATACACACACAATTAGCTAAATAAAAAGATACAGTAAATCATATGTTAACAGGAGCTTGTTAAGAGTTTTCAGATGCATATACCCCACATAAACTAAAAGCTATCTTAACCCGTTAGTACCTAAGCCTGTTTTCGCCTTAATGACCAACTAAGTTTTCAGTTTTTTTCATCATCACATTCCAAGAGCCATAACTTTTTAATTTTTCAGTCAACATAGCCATATGAGGGCTTGCTTTTTGCGGGACAAGTTGTATTTTGTATGTTTAAAAGGTTTTTATTGAAAGCCAAGTTTTATAACGTTTTTTCACAATGAGGCACAATAACCCTCAGTCACATAACTCTTCACATAATTTCTTCTATTTTAGTACAATAACAGCTTCTCTGTTATATTAAAGTTAATACAAAACCATAGTAACAAAACATGTGTTGTCTATTTTGATAACTATCTCCGTCTGGCGTTTTTCTTATGAGATATATGATATCAGTAGAAAGAGGATATAAAGAGGCATAAAGCATTGTATTGGTTCCTAGTATTGGAGACGACACCTGTTAGTAATTTAATAAACACCTTAAATAAGAAACCAAAGAGAAAAGAAAGGAAAAGGGAGGGCAATAGAGAAGGAGAGAAATAGAAAGAATGAAGTAGGAAGACAGAGAAGGAAAAAAAAAAGCAAGGATAAGAAAAGAAAGTATGGTGCACCCATCGGAGGCAGCCCACACACCCTACCCAACACAATCCCACTATGAAGTGGAACCATTTAATAACCAATCAAAGAAAGCGGACGAGCCTCTAAAGTCTGTCAACACTGATCACGTGGAGAGGAACTCCCCCAAAACTACATACAAAAGTAGTGGTCAATTTCCTGATACTGTCAAAGAACTGCTTAGGTAAATCCCAAGGAATGGTCTGAAAGATCTATAATATTCTAGGAAGAATATCTTTGATGTGTTAATCCTGGCAAACCATGATAAAATGAGTTTATGCCAGTTCTGCTTCAAGAAATGGGAGACAAGGTTTAGTTTATAGTTCAAAGGTTTGGTCGGGATTAGCAAGAAGATGAATCCATGAGTATTTAATTGAGACCTCCCTCTATTTAAAGGGAAATAATCCTTGGAGGTGTTTGACTTCATTCATGGGGATGGTAATATTTACATTTTTGGACTTTTGTGTATTTATTTTAAAGCTGCGAAGTTGACTACATATGGCAAATTCCTGAAGGATAACTGGCAGACATTCTAGTAGCAGGAACATAGATCAATAGATCATCTGTGAAGAGAGACATTTTATGTTCCTGGTCCCCAATTTTTATTCCTTGGATAGGGCTGCCCTGCCTCGTCCCATTCCCAATCTGAATGGGATCCAAAAAGAGCCCGTTTACGCGCTTCCTCGCTGTGGGACCATGGCAAAGGGACATAATCCAGGCCAAATAATCCAGTGTTACCTCCAAGTATTCCCATCAGACCCTATCAAATGCTTTCTCTGCATCTATGGAAAGCAAATACTGTATAGTGGTGACCCAGACCCACGGACTCTTGATATCAGCGACATGATTTTAATAGTGTTGTCGCGGGCTTCTCGACCTTATACAAACCCAACTTTTTCCTTATGAAAAACGAGGGCTACATGTGGTTTTAATTGACGAGTAATCATTTTGGAGAATAAGTTGATATCGCTACTTATTAACCTCTTCCCGCAACAGAGCGTAAGTGTACATCCTGGCAGATGGGTACTTAACGCAACAGAATGTACACTTACGACCTGTGTATAGCACAAGATCAGAAGAGCTCCCGCGCTATCCAGCAGTGGGAGCCAGCTGCTACTGATAGCCGGCCTCTCACTGCAACAGCGGTGGTGCATCAGGACACCAACCCCCGCTGTTAACCCCTTACACATCACGATCTATGTAGATCACGGCATGTAAAGGGGTCACAGATGGAGCGCACTCCCTCTGTGACGTCATTGGAGCCCTGCGATGTAATCGTGAAGGTCCGACGGGTTGCCATGGCAACAGAATGTCAGCTGCAGGCGTCCTGCTTTGCCATTGCCTTTAATCGCTATTACTCGCTAGAAGTCTTGCAATGCTTTATCATAGCAGTCATAGCTGTTATGGTACAAGTCCCCTACAGAAATATAAAGAGTGTAAAAAAAAAAAAGATAAAAATTGTGTAAAAAAGAGAAAAATGTAAACAAAAATGTTTTCTCTCCCTGCTATCATAAAAAAAATTAATGTAAGCTTTACAATGGAACCAAAAATGGCACAAATAAAAACTGTGGTTCGCCATGCAAAAGACAAGCCCTCATACGGCCGTGTCGATAGAAAAGCAAAAAAGTTATTGCTTTTGAAAAGTGGAGCTGAAAATCCCCCAAAAACCGTTGCATCCTTATGTTCAAAATAGGCCATGTCCTTAAGGGGTTAAAGATGTAGGGCGAAAACTGCCACATACCGAGGAATCTTTTCCAGGTTTGGGGATGACCGTTATATGTGTCTGCAGGGCCGTAGGAGGAAAGAGGCAATCTCCAACGACCGCATTAAATGCCTTCACTAGAGGAGCAGAGACTAAGATACCACATAATTTATAGAATCTGGGGGTAAATCCAACTGGTCCCAGACTCTTCCGAACTTTCATTCCCTGCAAAACCTAATCCCGTTCTTTAGCGTTAAAATCTTGTTCAAGGCCATGCACCACTTCCTCAGGGATAGACCCAGGAGCATTAAGCTCCAAATATTGTTTAGTATCCTGTTGTAATAATATTTCTGAGGAGCTATGAGAATGTGGGATATTGTATAATTTGAAGTAATAGGAGCAAAACTAATCCAGAATTCCCTGAGAAGCATGCACTAGTCCCTTAGTAGGAGAGTTGATGGAGAAGATATGGGATTGGGTAGAGCGAGGATGCAGTGTTCTAGCCAGCCAACTACCACACCTGTTATCATACTCATAATATCCGTCTCACATTTTATCCCTGAAGAAAGGGTTCTTTGGTGCAATATTAATAAAATTTCAGACCTACGTCATGATATCTCTGCAGCCAGAGCATCAGAAGGCTATTTGGGACCTATGTTTTTAAAAATCTGGTTCCATCGGAAATAAATATCCCTCTCAAAACGCACTTCAATGCTTCTCACTGAACGGGAGTTGAAGTGGAGTCCAATTGGTGATCCATTATAAAGTCTTCATTAAGTCATTAAGACTCTAACTCAGGCGCCTAAAGGCCCATTTACAGTGGGCTGATTATCGCTAAAACTTCGCTCATCGGCGATCTTTTTAGTGATAATCGGTTTGTGTAAATGGGCGCGGGGCACCCGCTTTTTGGGCTCTTTTCGCTGATCGTTAAAATCTTGATTTTGATTTAAGCTTGATTTTAGCAATCAGTTTTATCAGTAGTTCTCCACGGGGAGTGCTGATAGCATTGTCTCTGACTGGTGTAACCCAAAAGTCCCATGTACCGGAGTGCAGTCAGACCAAACAAAATTATCTAAGAAGCATCCTGGTGCATTGTCTAAGAGTTTACATGATATAAAGAGGTAATCTTATCTGCTATATGAAAGATGTGCTAGGAATGGAAGCTATAGTCCCTAGTATTAGGGTGTATTATCTACCAAAGGTCTACTGATTGTAGACTTACCAGGGCTTTTTTCACTTTAGTTATCACTGAACGTAAAGTGACCAGATTTTCCCAGGTCAAAGTGGGACAGTCAGGGAGCGTAGCTTATCACTTTACCTTCATGGTTATAAAAGTACAGTGCCATTTCAAAAAAGATAGAGAGGAATGCCTTGTGTTTTTTTCACAGCTGGAGCACTGGATGGGCTATTGATATATGTTTGTACCACTATATAGGCCAACTCTCTAATTCCGGTTATCATTGTATGTTGTCTCACTGCACACTGAGGTGGATGTTTCTCCTTTTCATGCGGTCCATTAAGTGTCGGCAGACGATGGACCCGCAGTAGCAGTTGTACTCTTGTAGTGGCCCAGAGTTAATTGGGTCCCCTCCAGAATGTTCTATGTTTGTCTCATGTCACTGTCTTGTTTGTGGAATTCATCAGTTATATGTGTATTGGATGGTTGCTTGCAATGCAAGTGGTAGTTGTTGCAGTAAGGAGTTGTGGAGCAGAGAGTAGAGGAGTGGTAGGAGTGTGGAGTCAGGAGTCGCAGAGAGACAGGGCATGGAAAAGATAGAGAGGTGGTCCATTGTTCCTGCCTGGGCCTAACCTTAGTCGCCATCTCCAATGAAGCGAGTGCACCCGGACTATGAGAGACGCGTAGAAACCGCATGTTTCCAGAGAGAGGGAAAGCAATCGCTAACCAGCGAGAAGTGTGAGTGGCTGACAGGAGAGAGTAAAGGAGTGTTACCGGGAGAGTTAAAATGCCTACAGATAACCGAGACTGTATAGATCCAAGTACCCTGTGAATCCTCTCTGTGCCACTTGTAAGAACTGTTTGGATTGTTAATCTTGCTATTTGTTCAGTACATTAACAGAACTGAACGTTCCCAGTTCCTGTTCAGAAAAGTATAGTTTCTGTGTGGTCTACTTTATTTCCCTGGAATTTACATCTCCAAAGATCCATCGCAAAGGATGATACGTTGGCACCACAAGTAACAAATTGGACTTAAGGTAACAATGGTTACTACCCCTGTGATCTCCCCCAGCAGTAACAAAGTCAGATCCTGAGCTAACTTTAGGGAGGAGATGGTAGAGCCCCCTTGACAGGGTTAACATCTCTACACCACTGTCTCTTTGGCTGAGGGCCTGCTCCTCGGATGCTGCAGGGCAGAGCTTTGGCAGAACAAACAGGATGATTCCTCTGTGCTCTGCCTAAAAACAGTGAAGTGATGCCTCCGCCATTGCCAGACACGGATGAAATTGTATGCCCGTGCCTGAGAAAAATGGAAACTAAGTTGCCTTCGGTTCCAAGCCCTCTGAGCTCTCCAAGAAGTAAAGGACAAAATCCCTCCAACCCTCTGAACCTAAAGGAAATTAAAAAGGACAAGGTTGCGGTTCCTCTGAGCTTACAGGATTTAGAAGGTCAAGGTTGTGGGTCCTCTGAGCCTGAAGAAAATTGGAAAGACAAGGCATTCGTCACCTGCAGGATGCAGAGAAAAAATAAGGACTCTCTATTCACAACAAATTTACCGCCTGGAGAGAAACACTGTGTATTACTACTGGACAAAGTAGAATTGCCAAATTTGAATTATATCTAAAAAAATATGGAAGACTCTAAAGACTCTCAAAATGGCGCCCAGTCTTCTTCTTCCACAGTGTAAGAAGAGCCCGCAAAATTTTCCCACCACAGAGTTCCTGCCGTGGCTGTAGGAAATAGGGGGGAGACACCCCACCGCGGAACAGCAGTAGCAGAGCGCTGAAGACCGCCCAAGGGAGGAGCTACTCATGCAAGTGAGTGAGACGTCAGAAGCCACCCAGCAGACCAGCAAGAGTATCTCTGAGTGTGACATGGCTGCAAAGGTGTTAAGAGGAGTCCCGGCTGGATACCCACCACCTAAGCCACGCTTCTACTGGGGAGATGAGTCCGAGTTACTGGACTTATTGCCCGGCATTTCTTCAGCTTCACCCGAACTGGAGGAGAGGATAATGGAGCCGTCGAACCCTGAATCTGTGATGGTGAGGGAAGAGCGCTCTGCACCGACCATTGCTGTAGCTTCTACCTCTGATTATGTCACAAGGCCCACGTCTACTCTCCGACCTCCAGAAAGAGACCCACTAGCGGGAAGGTTGGTGAGAAGGAACACATCAGCCAATTTCTCTCCTTCTAGGAAGAGAGTGTGGACTGTCTAAAAATAACGAACACACGAGGGATTTGCGGAATCACATTCCCCACCATGGATTTTGGTCCCGCAAGACAACCACGCGGTAAAGGACTTACTGCCGGACTATCTACAGCCATTTTTCGTAGAATATGGTGACGCCAACTTCACTTTTGTTTATACAGACAAGATGGACCCGAGTCCAGTGGATTTATCTGCACCGCAGCGGCAGTGACTGTTTTGAGCCATTCCACGTGGAAGAGGACAGTTCATCAGAGGTCAACGATGTGAGTGTTGCCATGCATGCTGGTCCTTTGCTATGTGTTCTTTGCTAAGAATCCATTCCTGGGGAAGTAGTGCCACCCTACAGGCTACACCACAGGATCTGAGTCGGAAGAGTCTGAAGTCCTGCTAGCACAAAAGGTAACCTGGTGCTAGACAAACTTTGTGGACTCACTTGTTTTTCTAGAACTATTGTGAGACTGTTTTCCCCTTCATTTGCCCAAAGAACTTGAAAGTTGGTGCCACTTGTCTCTGGATGGCGGACACAGAACATTTGGAAATGCTCTTGCTTATTAGATGATCACACGATCCTCTCTACTGGTAGTCTGTCAAGGACAACCTGAGCACGGTCACCTTGTGTGCAGTAGCCTATGATGACCCGTACAGTCAGCCTGTTAACAAACACCCAGCACAGAGTTGGTGCAGGGAGCTGAGAGAGGTGAATATATGACAACTTGTTATTTTGTGGCATTAAAGGGGTTGTCCCGCGCCGAAACAGGTTTTTTTTTTTTTCAACCCCCCCCCCCCCGTTCGGCGCGAGACAACCCCCGATGCAGGGATGTACAGAAAGCTTACCGGAGCGCTTACCTTAATCCCCGCGCTCCGGTGACTTCTATACTTACCTGTGAAGATGGCCGCCGGAATCCTCTTCCTCCGTGGACCGCAGCTCTTCTGTGCGGTCCATTGCCGATTCCAGCCTCCTGATTGGCTGGAATCGGCACGTGACGGGGCGGAGCTACACGGAGCCCCATAGAGAACAGGAGAAGACCCGGACTGCGCAAGCGCGGCTAATTTGGCCATCGGAGGGCGAAAATTAGTCGGCACCATGGAGACGAGGACGCCAGCAACTGAGCAGGTAAGTAAAAAACTTTTTATAACTTCTGTATGGCTCATAATTAATGCACAATGTATATTACAAAGTGCATTAATATGGCCATACAGAAGTGTATAGACCCACTTGCTGCCGCGGGACAACCCCTTTAAGTTAAAAAAAGGAAAAAAGATCTCAGACAACCCCTTTAATGTAATATTACTATCCAACATCATGAGCGTCAAGCATGCTGTTTCTGCTAAATCTTGGACACCTTGAATAGTAACTTGCACCTCCTTAACTTCAAAGTAAAAGTATCTTTACACATGATGGCTATTGACTGAATAATTGCTCAAAAGAGTGAATTCAAATGGAAGTCATTCAGTGTAAACATGGCCACCAAGCCTTAGAGGCATGTTAGAGCTAGCACAGGCGACAGACTGGTGAAATGTGTTAGTGGGTCCCCATAATGTACCATGAATGTTTCAGTACAATGCGATCATGCAGTCAAAATTACGTATCCTTAAAATGGTTTCAGCGTAAAAACCCAAAGATATAATTTTCAGATTTCAAGGTACAATAAACAGGCTACATTTGTTCCAAAAATCTTAAAAGTAACTGGAGTTTTAATCGAGAAGATTTTTCCTCCATAAACCTCTTACTAACTGCCTGTCTGCCCTTTTATAATTAAGGATATCCATATTTCCTCACATAACTTTATTTGCATATAAATATATATGCAAATGGCTCTGAATTGAAGTAAAAGACATAGAAAAGGCCCTTACCTAAGCATTTGCTTCCATTTGTACCTCATCAGCACCGAGATGCCGCTAGGTAATCTTACAATTGTATGTAACCTGAATGGACTACTACGGTATGTTCAAGAGAACTGAAGATAAAGATGATAACTTATATCTACCACATGGTAATGTTTCTCTTTGCAGGAGACTTATAGAGGATATAGAGTGTTTACTATTGTTATTTATCTGGCTAAGTAGTTTTGTCTAGGTGATATTCAAGAAATTAGTCGGCGTTCCATATCAACCCCGTCTATAGAGACGCAGGAAAACAACATTTTGCCTCATGTCCAAATTTCCTGAGGTACTACCTAAAGTTCCCCTCGTTTTGTGTCCAACTTTCACTTTCCACTTGAGTAAAATGCAGCAGTAATTAAAATGCATCAAAAATGGTATGTCTGAATGGGTATTACTGTATCTTGACACCACCGGAAGTTAGGGGTTTGACAGGTCTTCCATGGAGGAACGCCCCTGTCACACCCCTAGCCCCCGATTAGGTCAAGCCTAGAAGGTCCTACAAGCATGGGGATTTACTTCATGCTGGGATGGAGGCTTACGCTTAAAGGGGTTGTCCCGCGGCGAAATCGAATTTTTTTTTCCCACTTACCCCCGCATTCTGCCCTGTTAAAAAGAAAGCATTGGTTAGTTTTTGAAAATAACATTTCGCTTACCTGCATCAGCGTTCTGCAGCTTCTTCTTTTCTTCTTTTAAAGATGGCGCCGCTGGTCTTCTCCCACGGTGCACTGCGGGTCTTCTCCTTCCTTGCGTTCCATTGCCGATTCCAGCCTCCTGATTGGCTGGAATCGGCACACATGACGGGGCGGAGCTACGAGATGATGCGTAGAAGGGGGCGGAGCCAGAACGCCGCTCGTGCCCGGACCGACCAGAAGGGAGAAGACTCTTCTGTGCAAGCGCGTCTAATTGGGCGATTAGACGCTGAAATTAGACGGAGCCATGGAGACGGGGACGCCAGCAACGGAGTGGGTAAGTGAATAACTTCTGTATGGCTCATATTTAATGCACTATGTACATTACAAAGTGCATTAATATGGCCATACAGAAGTGTATAACCCCACTTGCTGCCGCGAGACAACCCCTTTAAGGCTTGTTTCAGTATTAAGCCCAACACTGAAACAAACTCTCACCCTTACCCTCCATGCCACCCACACTGTTACTCAGTGCTGTCCCTGGAGTTTGATTGCACTGCACCCAGCGCTGTGCTGGCACCACTGCAGGTCACCCGCTCCCTCAGTGTCCGCCGCCGCTGCCTAGTGGAGGGAGACCGCCGGGGAAGCCACCCTGCCGCTGCTCCCTCAGTGTCCGGCGCCGCTGCCGAGTGCATGGAGGCCGCCGGGGAAGCCGCTCTGTCGCCGCTCCCTCACTGCTCCCCGCTGCTGCCCAGTGTAGGGAGTCCACACCGGGTAAGCTGCTGTTAGTGACTGCCAGGACCTGAGAGGGGAATGTGGCTGGCCTGTCAAGCAGCCTGTATCTTGTCACCACCCACACTTCTGGTGGCGAAAAGATACAAGAATACCGTCTGAATGTAACCTCATACAACCTTTTTATAGGAATCTGTGCCTACAAATTACAATCAAATTGTTCAAGGCAGTTATATACAAATCCATAAAACTTGTTATCCAAGACCTGAAAAATATTTTAATAGTCACTCAGCCTCTAGTAAATGCCACATCATATCACTTGGTTCCTATAGTGTATTTTCTATTAGGGCTCATTGACACTTATGGGTTCCGTTTAAAGAGAGCAGGAAAACAGAACCTACTGCCTAATGGACCTATCTTATGATAGAACCAAATGGACTTCTTTTACTATGATGGGGGTCTGTTTGGGTTCTGTCCAACTGTCCTGCATTTTCCTGGATGAAATAGTACAGCATGTTTTGATATTCTATCCGGGATTTTAATGGAAATCAGTAATGAACCTCAAACACTGATGTGAGCAAAGCCTAACCTGGAATACATTTAATAAGCTATTTTGGATTACTTGCATGACATAGCCTAAGATCCAAGCTTTATTTCCTTCACAATAAACGTGGAGCATTTAAGAGAACCTGATGGGAAGAAAAGGAATTTGCATCTAGGTTGAAAGTCAAAACCATGTTGTGGATTTGCTAATTATATTCTATTAATAATGTATGCCTTGCATGTGAGTGTTATTGGCAAAACAGTGCAGCTCATCCTGTAAAATTGGAGTCTTGTAGTCTTTCATGCAAATGCTGGCGTTAAGGTATAAGTGCATTTGTCCTCAATATTCCTTCTACCCCAATCACCCAAAAGCTTAGATATGGGTAAATGTTTAGTAGGCATATCACACTGCCGAGCACCTGTGGTAAGCAAAGAGGAAATAACATGTTGCTTTAGACTGTCATGCATCACATTTTGGGGATGTTGAGAACTACTTTCAGTTTTTACAATTTGGAAGGTTTATATATATCTGTTTTCAAAGAATAAACTTTTGAGAGAAGCAACAATGCCGCTAAGCTCATGCCAGGACTATATGCACAGGAAACTAGTTGGCAGTCAAACTCTTAGCTTCCTGTGTAATGCTAGAGGTTAGAGAAAATCCCAATTCTGCCTATTTATAGCCTGTAAACATTTGCAGTTTAATGTTCCTTTGTCTCTACTAAGGAAACTGCTGATATAATCATCAGATAATTCTGGGTCCTGGTTAGACCCAGATAGGATTCCAAATGAACAGCAATGATGTAAGGGTGCTACAACACTATAGAGAGTTATAAAATGTGTGTATGTATATATCAAGCAAGCATTCAATCAGACCCCTGCCAAGGATATTACTTTTATAACAGGGGATTTCAATGCAAAAATCGGTTCTGCAGAAGACCTACCAGTGGTTGGCAAATTCGGTTTGGGTGAGCGGATGCAGGCGACCGTATGGTCCAATGTTGCATGGAAAACTGCCTATCGATCATGAACACATGCTTTGAGCAGCCGAAATGCTGTTTGTACACATGGATGGCCCCAAATGACATGCATCGTAACAAAATCGACTACTTCCTATGTCAACTGCGTTGGAAAAGCTCAATTCTGGCCGTGAGAAGACTTCTGGGTGCAGACTGTGGCTTCGATCATTAACTCCTGGTGGCAAAAATCAAGGTCAGATTCAGCATCAAAAGGTCACTAGGAATATGCCATTTCGATATAGACAACATCACTTCACAATATGCAGTCGAAGTAAATAACAGACTTGAAATATTCGGCACCATCGGAAAAGACCCTGACGAATTATGGGAGGAAATCAAGTCCATCACACTGAATACAGCTGAACAAATCAACCCCTTCCAAAAATCAGCAAAACAACCACAATTGCTATCGGATGAATCCATCAGAATCTCCCCAAGCACCGAGCAGCTATAGTAGCGGGCACCATCATTGAATTTAGACAGCTAAATGCAGAATTTCAAAGAAAAGTCAGACGAGACAAGGAGCGCTACTGGGATGACCAATGCGTGAAACTGGAAGAAGCAAACAAGCAAGGCAACACCCGAGCTCTCTTCACCCAGGTGAAGCGGACTCGGGCACCGTTCACACCACGGCAGCAATCGTCAAAGACTGGGATGGCAAATTATTACAAGGTGGTGAGAATATACAGCAGAGCTATATGCAGGCAGACAGACAGACAACCCGTTGGATCACATACATCAAGTAGAACAAGAAACGGGCAATCTGGAGGATTGATCAAACAGAAAAGCTCCGGACGTTGATCACATACCAGCCAAACTGCTCAAACTAGTGTCAGTCAAGATCCTAACCAACCTATGTCAAAAGATCTGAAGCTCCAAATCATGGCCCAAAGACTGGACAAGATCAGTTTTCATCACACTTCCAAAAAAAAGTGATGCTCCAGAATGTTCCAATTACCGCACCATCGCCCTCATACCTCACGCAAGCAAAATTCTTTTAAAGATCATACAAAAATGCATTGCGGCAATTGTTGAACAGGAACTGCTGGACGTTCAAGCTGGCTTCTGCAAAGGACATGGCACCAGAGATCAAATCGTGAACCTGCGCTGGATCATGGAGAAGACCCAGGAATATCAAAAGTACCCAGGAGTACATGTATGTGTACATGTATTTCATTGACTACAGCAAAGCATTTGGCTATGTCGAACATGACAAGCTTTGGAAGTGTCTGAAGCAAAGGGGTGTCCCAGAACATATTGCACAGCCAATAAGGTCGCTGTACAACAACCAGGAAGGAACATTTAGGACAGCTTATGGAAACCCAGATTGGTTCGGAATCGAGAAAGGCGTATGACAAGACTGCATTCTATCACCAGTCCTTTTCAATCTGTACGCAGAAACAATCATGAGGCGATGCAATTTGGACGAATTAGAAATCGGAGTCAAAATTGGTGGCAGAAATGTTAACCTTCGATATGCAGATGCCACCACCCTGCTTGCAGAAAGTGAAAGGAACCTGGAATACCTTGTCCAACGAGTGTAAAAAGAAAGTGAACGCATGGGACTGTATCTCAACAGCAAGAAAACGAAAGTCATGACCACGATAAGCAATGGTACTGTGAACATAAAAATGAACAATGAAGAAGATGAGACAGTCTAAGATTTCATCTTCCTTGGATCCAAAATTGATTGCAACGGGCAATCTGGACCTGAAATCAAGAGGCGGAGTATACTTGGTAGGATTGCAATGCAAGGAAAGGAAAAGATCTGGAAAAGCAAGGATATTAGCATTGCAGCAAAAACCAGACCGGTCAATGGAATCGTCTTTCCCTTAACGACGTAGGGTTGTGAAAGTTGGACGCTCAGGAAAACAGACAGAAGGAAAATTAATGCGTTTGAACTATGGTGCTAGAGGAGAATACTGTGGATACCTTGGACTGCCATGACAACGAACAAGGTAGTGTTAGATCGCGTCAAACCGAAAATATCACTAGACGGCAAAATCATCAAATAGCGACTCTCTTTTTTGGACACATGCTGCGCGCTAACTTACTGGAAACAGTACTGATGCTTGGCAAGGTCAGTGGGAAGAGAAGATCAGGACGACAAAGAACAACATGGCTAGATACAATCAAGACCACCACCAACATGTCAATCACAGAGTTGAAAGAAGCCATGAAAGACAGAAATGCGTTTAGAACATTGATCCATTGAGTGACCGAGGGTTGGATGAAACTGAATGGATAACCACTATATATATATATATATATATATATATATATATATATATATATATATATATATATATATATATATATATATATATAAAATAAAAACACAATAGTGTTTTAGAAGAACAAACGTTTATTAACTGTGCAAGTACACATATTCCCATATTCATAACAGTGTAGCATTAGACTCAACCTCTGCTCACAGCTTTGCTCCCTTCCCTTTCCAGTTTGCACATGCATTCTCCCTTCCTAGAACAAGTTTCCACAGCCTGTACAGATAACAGCCCTTTTGTACCATTCCAGCACAGCCCATTTAATGACTTTACAGGTTGGGTTTCCAAAGACTATATTGTACCCAGCCATTCTGCGCCATTCCTGGATAACCCCTTTAACTCATGTATGCCCCCTGGTGGTGGAGCATGTATGCAGTGGGCCTGGAAGCAAAGCCTGCTCCATATATGGTGATCTTTCACAGCTAACACACACTGATATCTCTGATCACAGCTGTTAACTACCATGTTTCCCTAAAAATAAGACACTGTCATATTAATTTTTGCCCCAAAAGAGGCACTAGGTCTTATTTTAAGGGGATGCCTTATTATACTTACCTAGAAGGCTCGGTCCAGGTCCCTCCCGCTGTTCTCTAGAGCTCCAACACGCCGAGCCACAGCATTGATTGGCCAATTCATAAAGCTTGCCTCCAGAACGAGATGGCTGTAATTGGTTCTTCGACCGCTGCTCAGACAATCAATACAGCGCTGGATGAACCAATGACAGCCATTGCATTGATTCATCTAGCACTGCATTTATTGGCTGAGCAGCATTCTAGAACCAATCAGAGCCATCACTTCCTGGAGGTGGGATTTATGAATCCCGTAACCAGCGAGTAATCTTCTGTGGGTGAACGTGGACTACAAGATGCACCATGGAGCTCCGGACAGCAGCAGGAGGACCCCGACCGAGCCTGCTAGGTAAATATTCCTTTTTTTAATGTAATACAGTTAGAGCTTATTTTCAGGGTAGGGCTTATATTTGAAGAATCTCCCGAAAAATCAAAATAGGCCTTCTTTTCATGCTAGGTCTTATTTTCGGAAACAGGGTATTTCGATGCTGCTGTCAAATCTGACTGTGGCATTTGAATGGCACAACAGAGGGAGCATACTCCCTCTATCCCCTGATTGGCCCACCTGCAATGAGATCATGAAATGCTGTTTAGGTGTCATGGTAGCCAGGTACTTGTAAAGACTTGTGTCTTTCTGCCTATTAAGATGTGCCTGTGTCATGTGTTAATAGAATGGCTGCATAAATCTATGATATACTGCAATATTGAAGTACTGTAGTATATTGGATACGTGATCAGATGATTGACAGTTTAAGTCCTCTATGTGAACTAAAAGAAAGTAAAATAAGTTGTTTTTTTTAATTATTACAAAAAAAATTTTTAAATCCCCCCTCTTCCACTTAAAAAAAAAAGAATAAATAAGCACATGTAGTGTCATCCATAAACGTCTGATCTATTAAAATAACATACCCCGCACAGTGAACACCGTAAGAAAAAATATACATAATGCCAAAATTGTGCATTTTTTGGTCACCATGTTTCCATGAAAAAATGTTATAAAAGGTGATAAAGTCAATGTAACCTAAAATAGTGTCAATAGAAACTACAGATTTTCCTCGCAAAAAAGAAGCCTTCACATAGCCTTATCGATGGCAAAATAAAAGAGTTATGAGGTCAGAAGATGGCAACAGAAAACATTTAAAAGCATTTAAAAATATAGTTCTATATAACTTTGTATAACTTTGTGTGAATGGTATGTTTCCACATTGCTCCTGCATTGACTACATTTGAACTGAATTGACTGATTTGACTCGACTTTGCTGGAATGCTCTCTGCTGTGCCATTGACCCATGCTCATTTCATTGTATAGCTTTGTGTGAAGGGTATGTTTCTACATTGCTCCTGCATTGACTCCATTTGTTGCTATATGCATTTTTCCCTCTCACCTCTCCCAACAGCTTTTTTGCCCACCCCTGTATCATCTTAGTGTTGTTGGTCACATTTTATCAAAAGAAAGCAATAAACCTCCCATCCTGTTTACTAGTCCTGCAAGGATGGGCCCAGCTGGTTAACTAATGTAATTTAACTAGCCACTCCCAGCTGTAGCTGTGTAGCTTGATCTATAGATTATTTGTTGGCCTCATCGGCACACATGGGTGTCCTGTAATAAGTGTCCTGGATCAAGTGTCTTATGTAGTCAAATTGTCAGGACTCGGGGTCCGGGAAACTGGAAGTCCCTGAAAATACCCGCAACCCCTGTCCCTACCTATTTGCCCCCCTGGGCTAAGCCCCAGGGCGACAACTAGGCGACGGTCCCTACACTCACTAAGGAAGGGGGACACTGGGACTAACAAACGGACAGACACTGGAACAAACAACAGCAAGGAGAGTCAGACAATCCGTGTCAGCAACGAGAGGGTACGTGGTACAAGAGGGTCAGGCAAAGGCAACGTCAGGTCAAAAGCAGAGAGTCAAAATCAAGAGCCAAAATCACAAAGTACGCTGGTGTAGCAGGAGAACCAAACTAACACTGGCACTGGTCTCCAGACACAAGCAGGTATAAATGCTGTCAGAGCTCCCGCCCCAGCAGCTGATTGGGGCAGGGAGCCTGACAGCAGCTGAGTGCACCCAGCAGCACTGGGGAACCCGCCCCCAGCCCTGCAGGAGGCAGGAAAGGAGACACATGCCTGGTTGCTATGATACCGAGGACGCGATGCGGGGCAACACCCACCGCGTCCCTAGCAACCCGGCGGCGAGGAGGAGCTCGGCGGCCAAGGGAGGTAACGAGGACCGGGACCCCCCTGCGCCGCACAGCAGGCGCATGTGTGACAGGACCGGCGGTGCGGGCACGACGGACCCGCGAACCGCCAGTCCTTACACAAATGATACAGTTAAACAGCACAATTCGACAGGGCAGGAGACAGGTAGACTCCACATTCCCCCACACTCTGCACATTCACATCCTCATGTTTGCACTAACCTCCACCGCTATCTTCACTACAAGCCTTAACACTTTCTTCCTACACCCAGCCCCAAACACACTCCATCTACATCAGTCCCTCTCCGCTCTCCTCGCCCGTGCAGAGCTCTCATACACTCCTCACCTTCCTCAAATGCCTCCATCCCCCCCTCTCACCATGCCATTCTCACAAATCCCCCAATCACCTGATTACCCTCGCTACCCTACTACTTTTAGCTGCGGGGGATAACTCTCCCAACACTGGCCCACCCTGCACAGCTCCCTACCAACACCTCCATCCAAGTCTAACCATTAGCCTGCACACACACACCCCTGTGCCTTTCAAATGCACCCTTTGGAACTCCCAGTCAATGTGCAACAACTCCCAAGCATTCACAACCTCTTCATTACCCAGCATCTCAACCTGCTTGCCTCCACCGAGACATGGATACAGCACCCCGACTCAGCCTCCTCCGCTGCATTGTCCTTTGATGGTCTGCAGTTCTTCCACACCCCCAGATTGGACGACTGGCGGAAGAGTAGATGTTCTCCTCTCGCCAAACTGCACCTTCCAGGTCATCCCCCCTGGCTCCCTCCCTCACCTTCTCATCGTTTGAAATACATACCCTATGACTGTCCCTGCATGTCGCAGTCATCTAATGACCCCCGGGTCCCACCCGCTTGTTCCTGGAACATTTTGCTGCTTAGCTCCCCATTTTACTAATGACCCCATGTATGCATCTACCTCCCAGCTTTTAATGCTCACCTCCTAATATTCTTCCGCCTCTGCACTGCTTCCCACTTTACTAACTCCCCCCCCTCACTTTCTTACCACAACCTCCTCTCCTTCTTTATTAGGCACCCTAGCATCTCCCCAGATCCTCCCACCTATCGCACTTCTAGGAACCTTCAGACCGTCTACACCGGACAGTCTGCCGAGACCTTACAGTCTACCCTGTCCCCCATCTCTTTCCTCTCATGCCCAAACCTGGTTGACGAACACTACTCCACCACCCTCAGATGCACTCTGGATGAAGCAGCACCCACTGTGACACGAGCCGTCCACCACAGACCATGACAACCTTGCCTCACGCCCCAAATGCGCTTCATCCAGCAATGCTCTGTGTATTGAACGTCTGTGGTGCAAATCCAAACAACCCACTTCACCCACTTCAAATTTATGCTCAACCTATAACCTTGCCATCCAGCATGCCAAACACGTTTAATTCATCTCCCTTGTCTCCTCTCTATCCCACAGCCCCAAACGACTTCGATACCTTCCACTCCCTCCTCAGCCCCAAAGAACAGGCTCCCGTGACGGATCTTATTGCTGAAGATCTAGCCACCCACTTCAAAGAAAAAATCTAAAACATCCGCAAAGAAATCTCCGAACACTGCATGGCAAGCCCCAGTCCTGGTCTCTTCAGCACTGCATCCATCATTCACTATCTATACTAGAACTAACGACAAAGGAAGAAGTATTCACACTGCTTTCTGACACTCGCCTCACCACCTGCGCTAGCAACCCTCTTTCCTCACACCTTCTTCAGTCCCACCTCACCACCATCTTTAACCTCTTCCCTCCTCATTCAAACAGTTCATCATATCCCCTATGCTAAAGAAACCAACCGTTGACCTGACCGACGCTGCCAACTACTGACCCATTTTCGACCCTTATCTCCAAACTGCTTGAACAACTGGTCTATTCCCACCTCACTCACTTTCTATCTGATAACTCTCTCCTTGACCCCCTTCAGTCTGGCTTCCACCCCCTACATTTGACCAAAACCGCCCTCACAAAAGTATCAAACGACCTGATGATGGTCAAATTGAGGGGCAACTACTCCCTACTAATCGTCCTTGACATCTCTGTTGCATTTCACACTGTCGACCATGACTTCCTGCTTGCTATGCTTCGCTCCATCGGCCCAAAAAGACACTGCTCTCTCCTGGTTCTCCTCCTACCTTTCTGACTGCTCTTTCAGCCTCTCCATTGCTGGCTTTCTCCCCTCCACTCACCCTCGTTGTTAGGGTCTCCCAAGGCTCGGTCCTTGGCCCCCTTCGCTTCTCTATCTACACAGTCCCAATTGGACAGACTATCCACAGATTTGGACTTCAATACCATCTCTACACTGATAACACCCAGTTATACACCTCTTCCCACGACATCTCTGCACCCTTCCTCCAAAACATCACCAACTGTCTGTCTGCTGTCTCTAACACCATGTCCTCCCTTTTTCTCAAACTTAACCTCTCAAAAACTGACCCCCTTGTCTTTCCGCCCTCAACCAGCTGACCTCACCCCAACATCTCCATATCAGTATCTGGCACCATCATAACCCCCAGACAGTACAGCCGCTGCCTTGCAGTCACACTGGATTCTGACCTCTCCTTTACTCCCCATATCCAATCTCTGGCCCGAACATGCCACCTGTACCTCAGGAACATCACTAAAATCCGGCCATTCTTCACCACGGACACGCTAAAGGCACTTATTTTCGCCCTCATCCATTTCTGACTCGACTACTGCAACTCGCTGCTCATTGGCCTTCCCTGCACTAGACTCTCCCCTCTCCAATCCATACTTAATGCGTCAGCTAGACTCATCTTCCTATCCAGCTGCCTCTCAGATGCCTCTACACTTTGCCAGTCGCTGCACTGGCTGCCCATACACTACAGAGCTCAATTCAAACTCATCACCCTCAACCACAATGCTCTCCAAGTTGCGGCGCTAACGTACATCACCCAGCCCATGCGCTCTGCTCTAAGGCTAAACACCCCTCTAATACAAACCTCACATGCTCAACTCCAGGACTTTTCTAGAGCAGCACTGATTCTTTGGAACGCTCTACCCCAAAACATATGCCCAAGGACTTTGACCTAATAGTGTCAACTCTTCACAAGCCCGTTCTTCCTTGGCGTATCTTCGTGTGATGCCTTTTCTTACTTTCATATCTATTTCTCTCCTACTTTTCCTATTCTGTTTCTCTTCCACCTTTTCCAATAATCCGTACCTCTTCTCCTACCCACTACTTATCCCCATCACCCCGTTTCTTTTCTTTTTCTTCCCCCTCCCCACTCAGTTCATTTCCCAGAGAGGACAATTTTTTTCTTTTTGGGTTATCCTTAAGGTTCATGTGTAATGTTGCCGTCCAACAAAGGATACAAGTTAGAGGATCAAGAATTTCCTTCTCTATGCTGTCCCATCTTTCCCCTTTCATTTCTCTTTAGTCTGAAATGCTGCTATCATGTAATGTGTATATTATCACTGCAGTATTTAATTTTCAGGCTGGTTAACCCTACCTCTTAGTCTGTAATATTTGCTTTGTTGTATTCTGCAATTTACCAGTGCATTGACTTTCCTTTTTGTTGTATATATATTTTTGTTTTTTTCTGGTTAGTGCTTCACTTCAAGACAACAATGACAACTATGCTGTAATTTTGAAAAAAAGTTTTAAATAAAGAATGTATAAAAATAATGTATAATGGCGGAATGGATTTTTTTTCCATTTCATCCCACCTAAAAAATTGTAAGCGTTTTTCAGTACATTAATGGTATGATTGAAAAATACAACACATTCTACAAAAATGAATCCTCAGATGGCTATGTCAACTGAAAAATAATGATGTTTTTTGAAAGCTTGGAGAAAAAAAAAGACCATGTCCTTAATGGGTTAAAGGGGTTATTCCATGAAACAAACATATCACCTATTCACAAAATAGGGGATAAGAATGTGTTTGGTGGGGCCTGATAAGGTAATTGCTGGGACCCCTCCAATAATGAGAACAGGGGTCCTGAGTGTCACTGAATGAATGGAGTAATGATAACATGTGTTATAGGCAAAAATTCAATAAAATTCTTGGAATTAAAAAAAAATGTTAAATAACTATTACATCCTTAGGCCTCATGTCCACGGGGAAAATCAAATCTGCTCCGGATTTGTAACGCGGATTTGGGCCGCGGATGCAGTGCGGATGAGCTTAAAATAGTATTTTATTGTATTTTATTGCATGCGGATGACACGCAGATGCGTTTTTTTTCACGCGTGTATGGACGCGGATGGCATTTTTGCATCTGCGCGTGAAAAAAAAGCTGCATTCAAAGTCCTGTAACTTTTTTATTTTTCTAAATACGGAGCTCTATGTGGGCTTATTTTTTGCGAAATGAGCTGTAGTTTTTATTGGTACCATTTAGGGGAATGTACGGCTTTTTTGATCACTTTTATAGGATTTTTTGGGAGGCAAAATGCTAAAAATTAGCATTTTGCCTCTGTTTTTTAGCGTGTTTTTTTACGCTTTTTGTCGTACAAAATAAAAAGCGTGTTCAACTTTTTGTACACGTCGTTACGGACGTGTCAATACCCAATATGTGGGGTTTTAATTTTTTTTCCCTTTTTTTATGCTAATATTAGAAAAAGCATAAAAAAAGGTGTTTTTTTTACATTTTCTTTACATTTTTCTTTTCTTTTCTTTTACACTATTCGAGTCCCTCTGAGGGACTTGCAGCACTATGCCTATGATCGCTGTCATAAGGCATGGCAGAGCTACTGCTCTCCCATGCCTTATCGCCTATACAGCGATTATAGGCACAGGCAATACAGGACGCCAGTGTCTGGCGTCCTGTTGCCATGGCGACAGGCCGGGCTCTCGCGATGACATCGCGAGAGCCGGCCGGAGACACCGAGGGAGCGCGATCTCTCTGTCAACTCTTTCCCTGTCGCGATCTACTTAGATCGCGGCAGGGAAGGGGTTAACAGCGGGGGGGGGGAATGCCCCCCCCGCTGTTGCAGCGGGACGCCGGCCGTGACTGACAGCCGGCTCCCGCTGCAGGATAGCGCGGGATCTTATGTGATCTCGCACTATCCCCAGGACGTACCGGTATGTCCTGTTGCGGTAAGTACCATGCTCCGAGGACGTACCGGTACGTCCTGGAGTGGGAAGGGGTTAAATCCGCAGCGGATCTCATGCACCCGATAAATTAGTATTTACAATCCGCAGCGGATCTCCCACACCCATAGAGGTCTATGGGGGCCATCCGGAGCGTGATCCGCACTAAAATGGAGCATGGCACTTTTTTTTCATGCTCCAGATTTTTTAAATTCCTTTTTATTGACCATCCGCGGGTATTTATCTACCCGCGGGTGGTCAATGCATCCCTATGGGGTGCGGATCCGCGCGCGGGAGATCCGCTGCGGATTTTAAATCTCATTTTGCCCGTGGACATGAGCCCTTAGGGCTCAGTCACACGAGCGATTTTTAAGTGCATGTATAGGCGCGATTTTAAATCGCATCTACATAGAACCAATGCTTTCCAATGGAAGCGGTCACATGTGCAATTTTTACATGTGCTTAAAATTCGTACCTGCAAAAGATAGAACATATGAGTGTGAATGGACCCGGTCATGCAATTTTTCTATACGCGATGTGCGATTTTTTTTTTTTTTTATGGCACCCATACGTGCAAGAAAAAAATCGCTCGTGTGACTGAGCCCTTATAATGTACCATATATCTTTCATGTGACCCCTACTGCCAATCACATGCATGACACATGCCTGCTGAGGCCAGAGATATGCTGCAGTGGTTATGTGAATATATGGGACGGACTGGACTTGTGGCATATTTAACAGTTGAGTAACTGGTGTTTTACTATTTTATACTGTTTTCTGCATATAGCCCATTTAAAAAAGCATCCTGCAAAACCCTTTTAAGTTACTGACTATTAGCCGACTTGAGTCAATACGTTTTACCACAAAAAATTGGTAAAACTTATTGACTCGAGTATAAGCCTAGCTATATTCGAGTATATACTAGGTAAAAAAAAAGCAATACTCACCTCTCAACCTGCGTGATGCTGTCCCCGGCGGTGCGGCAAGCTGCTTCAGTTTTCTCCCCGCTGTCATCTCCCCGGCTTAGTTTTGAAATCCCCACCGTCAGCGCTGTGTGAGGAAGCGCTGTGATTGTATCGAGCGCTGGCCAATCACAGCCGGCGCTCAATAAACCAATCACAGCCATTCAGAATTACATCACTGAATGGCTGTGATTGGTTTATCGAGCGCCGGCTGTGATTGGCCGGCACTCGATCCAATCACAGCGCTGACGGCAGGGATTTCAAAACCAAGCCAGGGAGATGACAGCGGTGAGAAGACGGAAGCAGCTTGCTGCACCGCCGAGGAGAGCATTGCATCGGGGACACAGACGCTGGCTGAGAGGTGACTATTGAGTTTTTGTTTTTTTTTACCTCACTTGAGTATAAGCCGAGGGGGACTTTTTCAGCACATTTTTTTGTGCTGAAAAGCTCGGCTTATACTCGAGTATATACGGTAATATTAATTCTATGCATTAAATTTTCTGCTACACGTGGTTTTTTCCTTCTTCTCACAGTTGTTTTGGTTATTTGAAGTTTCCGTAAAGCTTAGTTTTGTCTACATAACATGCAGTTGTGCTATTTATTTACTGTAAATTTGTTTGCTACAGAAAACTAATTATTAAAATGTGATGACAATGGGTAACATTCCCGAAAATGAAGCATGTAGCCTAGTGTTTAAGATATATTGTAAATAAAGGTAATATTGCACTGTGATCCTCAGTGTGTTTAAGTTGCTACTTTCATCTAATGACCTGTTATGTATAAATAAAAGAGTGCCGTATGCATGCTTTTAGGAGAAGTATATTTTTAACAACTTTTACACGTGTTGTATATTTATAGTACAGGGAAGAATATAAAAAGCTCAAAAAAGATAGTAATTTTAACTCACGGGAGGAAAAATAAACAGATTAGATCGTGGGAGGATTGAAAGAAATATGGGCCATGCACTGGGCTTACTGATGTCACATCACACATTTGGTGATGTCACAAAAAGGAAATCTTCAGTGATTCAGATTTGAGGTCCATTCCGTTGTCAATTTATAAATAAAAGTATATTGAAAGGTATACATACAAGTAAAGTAGAAAATAGTGCACATGGTATGGATATACTTACGTATTTACAATGTATAACATAATAACATAAAAGCATTGAATAGTAACCCAATACAATAGAGTACCAATTATATGAAACATAGAATGAAGAAGAAAAAAAACAGAACAAGACAACAATTTACATGACCGATACTATAGGAATAGATAGTAACGAGGCAACAAGAAATGAGAAGAGGACCACAGAGGAGAATAACACATGGGATTGGATGAGGAAGGAAAATAATATGTTGAACGAGCTGAGGCAAGAATGGATCACGTTAATAAAGTCAAATGCAGGTCACCTCCCAGCCATCCATTCTGCAAAAGCAGGAGAGGCCCTAGAAATAAATGAGGGGAACCATACAATCTGGTAGGAAACCACTAAAAAAAAACATTAAGGCTCAATAGACCTTGCAACTATTTCCTCCCTTCTCTGTAGCATAGAACAAGTTGGAATCCGCATAAAATACATAACATAAGTTTAACCTACCAAATAATGGACACTCTAAGTTAGAGACATATTACACGGCATGATTAGTCATTAGATATTAGTGATTTGCATGATAATTGTTAGGTGTAAACGCATGCAGCAAGGTGTAAACGCATGCAGCAATAAATGGTTTGATTATTGCTGATTGGAGCTTTCAGCGAGCCTAAAAATCATGGTTCCTCTGCTGCATATCCTTTTGTGTAAACAGGTGTCGTAACAGTTTATTGAATAGAAAGTAGTGGTAGAAGGGTTGACTAGAGGTGTGGTCATGATCGAAACCACCCAATTATTATTGTTCAGTGTAAATGTATGCCAAGCGAACGATGTACGAGTGCTATGCCACCACTGGTTGCATGCTCGTTCCAATTTATCTTAGGCTGGATTCAAATGAAAGTATTTGCACAGTGTTTAGCATGTGCAAAAATACAGAGTAAATTGAACCCATTGATTTCAATGGGTTCATTCAGATGCACATATTTTGTGCACACATTTAGGCCTCATTCACACTGAACTTAACCATGCAAAAAATAGCATGAATGGACGATTTCATGTAATCAAGCCACGAGCTTAATTAGTGGAGAAATTTCCCATTCACACAATTTGGAGCTGCGTAATGTTGAAAACGAGTGCTGCAGCTCTGAGAGGGGAGAGAGATGAAGGAAAGCCCTGGAAGAACCCATTTCTCTGTGGGGCTGCTCTTCATTTCAGCTGGGCTGGAGGGATATCCCCACTGCGGCGATGATGGGGTTCGCCTGCAGGAAAGAATAGGGGAAATCCCCCCAGCGGCGCGATGTCAGGGCTCGCCTGCAGGGGAGAATAGGGAAATTCCCAGCAGCGCGGGATTTCCTTATTTTCCTCTGCAGACGAACCCCGACATCGCGCCGCTGGGAATTTCCTTATTTTCCCCAGCAGGTGAACCCTGGCTCTTCAGGATTCCCCCATAGCAAGAAGAGATTAGGGGCGGGGCTAGAGAGAAGGCAGAGCTAGAGGGGTTCTCCCAGGGTTTCCCCCATAGCCTCCTTCACTTGGGGAAGTCCTCTAGCCCTGTCCCTTCTTTCTCCCCACTACATGGATTTGAAAGGAGATGAAAGGAAGCCTTGCAGAGAAGGGGGTTCCCCTGGGCCTTTCCCTTACCTCTATCTCTACCTGCTGCAGGGGGAGAGAGGTTCCTCTGCAGAGGAATTTCTTTCTCTCCCCTCTATGGGGAATTCCTAGACAGCTGAACAGCACATTTTAAATGTCTCACTGTAAACTCCGAATAGGGCCGATATAGGGGTTACTATTACTACTGAGGCCACTGTGGGGGTCTCTATTACTACTGGGGCTAACATAGGGGTCACTATTACTATTGGGGCTGATATAGGAGAAACTATTACTACTGGGGCTAATAGAGGGGACACTATTACTACTGAGGTCACTGTGGGGGTCACTATTACTACTGGGGCCAATATAGGGGACACTATTACTACTGAGGCCACTCTGCACGTGGCAGCATACCTCAAGCTGACTTAAAGGAGATGTCCCGAGGCAGCAAGTGGGTCTATACACTTCTGCATGGCCATAATAATGCACTTTGTAATGTACATTGTGCATTAATTATGAGCCATACAGAAGTTATAAAAAGTTTTATACTTACCTGCTCCGTTGCTGGCGTCCTCGTCTCCATGGTGCCGACTAATTTTTGGCCTCCGATGGCCAAATTAGCCGCGCTTGCGCAGTCCGGGTCTTCAGCAGTCTTCTATGGAGCCGCTCGTGCCAGAGAGCGGCTCCGTGTAGCTCCGCCCCGTCACGTGCCGATTCCAGCCAATCAGGAGGCTGGAATCGGCAGTGGACCGCACAGAAGAGCTGCGGTCCACGAAGGTAGAAGATCCCGGCGGCCATCTTCAGCAGGTGAGTATGAAGACGCCGGACCGCCGGGATTCAGGTAAGCGCTGTGCGGGTGGTTTTTTTAACCCCTGCATCGGGGTTGTCTCGCGCCGAACGGGGGGGGGGTTAAAAAAAAAAAAAACCCGTTTCGGCGCGGGACATCTCCTTTAAGTTATGTTTATATGTGGTAGTAATGCTGTGTTATTTCCGCAGTTCAAATTTCCGTGCCCAATTACGCAGCATTTTCACATCCAAAAACAGTCAAAATCCGCCAGGTCAGGTGAGGTGCCGCCAGTCAGGTGATGCTGGTGAGGTGAGGCCACTAATGGCTGCTGGGAACCAGAAGCTGGGGAGTACTGACAGAGGGAAACTTATGGAGGAGGTGAGGGGGAGCGCTGCATAGCATGAAATCAGCTGTGGGTAGGCATCAACATCCGCACCAATGGTTCTCCAGGGCTCTAGCTAGAAAAAAAAAAACACAGGGCGTCCGTCCCTGTCTATTTTAAAATGGCCCTGTCATTTTTATAATCACAGAGGTAAAATCATATGTCGTGATAAACCCTGCCCTCTGGCGTGTTGGTACTTTGTGATAAATAAGTGGGTTTTGGGTTGCAGTTTAGGCACTCGGTATCTAAAAGATTTGCCATCACTGCATTATACAAATCTGAACACTGGATGTTTATGCTCCAAAAAGTTGCTTTTGCCTAGTCAAGTAGATACCAGCAAAGGGCTAATGCCCACGGCCAGATTTCTGCCGCGTGAAATACGGTGGAAATCTGTGGCGCTATCCCACAGCTATTAGGTTCTACTGAACCTAATAGCGCAATGTTCACGCTGCGGAATTCTGCTGCGGAATTGCGCAGCATGAAAGAAACCGCGGCATGCTCTAATTGCTGCGGAAAAACGTGCTGCCGGCTGACATTGCCATCAGACTTAAACCTATACCAATTGAAATAGAAACCGTGGATGGGTCGCCCTTGTCCTCGGGACCGGTCACACAGGAGACAGCCAAACTGGAGCTTTGCATGAAACCAGACCATCAAGAAACAATTAGCTTCCAGCTCAACTTGTTCCCTAAATTTCCAGTGATTCTCGGGATACCCTGGTTCTCTACCCACAATTCCTCTATCAACTGGGAATCAAAGACTATTGCTTTCCCTTCAAAATTCTGTAAAGAGAATTGCCAGGTAGCACCATCCGCCCCTAAAAGAGTGCAAGACCCCGCGAATGGTCAACAGGATTTTGAGAAGTTACTGGTTCAATACCAGATGTTCAAGAATGTCTGCGGCAAGAAGAAAGCTGAGCAGCTGCCACCTCATCAGCCATATGACTGCCATAATGAGCTGCTCCCTGAATCTTCTATTCCATTTGGGTGTATCTACAACCTAGCAGAACCAGAGTTAGGTTTCCTTCAGGAACATTTGGATGACAATCTAAAGAAGGGCTTCATCCGTTCATCCTCCTCCCCAATGGGAGCACCCATTTTCTTCATTAAAAAGAAAAACTACTCTTTGGCCATGCATTGACTACCAGGAACTATACAAGATTACTATTAAGAATCGCTATTCTCTCCCATTAATTCCAGAACTGCTGGAGAGGCTTCGGGCAGCTAAGGTCTTTACTAAACTAGACCTCAGAGGAGCATATAAATCTGGTACGGATCCACCCCGGAGATGAATGGAAGACGGCTCTTTAAACAAAATATGGACACTTCGAATCTCTAATGATGCCATTTGGTCTCTGCAATGCTCTCGCTACCTTCCAGCACTTCTTCAGTAACATATTTCGAGACCTATTGGACCAATTCGTAGTGGCATATCTCAACGACATCCTCATTTTCTCTGATAACTTGGATGAACATCGCAAGCACATTTGGGTGGTCCTGGAGCGACTCCAAAAGAATACTCTCTACCTTAACCCCTTAATGACATGGCCTATTTTGGCGTTGAGGACCAAGCGATTTTTTGGTATTTTTCCATCTCCATTTTTCAAAAGCCATAACTTTTTTATTTTTCCGTGGACGCGGCCGTGTAAGGGCTTGTTTTTTGCGTGGCGATCTGTAGTTTTTATCGGTGCCACTTTTGGGTATATAGACAATATCGTAATTTTTTTTTTTTTTTTTTTTTAATGATAACAGGGAGAGAAAACGCAGCAATTCTGCCATAGATTTTTTTTTTTTTTTTACAGCGTTAATCATGCAGCATAAATGACACACTAAAATTTTTCTGCGGGTCGGTACGGTAACAACGATACCAAAATTGTTATATTTTTTTTAGGTTTTTACACTTTTTTGCAATAAAACCCCCTTTTTTTGGAAATCTTTTTTTTTTCTCTATAGCTGCATTCAAAGTCCTGTAACTTTTTTATTTTTCTATGTACGGAGCTCTATGAGGGCTTATTTTTTGCGAGACGAGCTGTAGTTTTTATTGGTACCATTTTGGGAAATGTACGGCTTTTTTGATCACTTTTATTGCATTTTTTGTGAGGCAAAATGCTAAATATTAGCATTTTGCCTCTGTTTTTTAGCGTTTTTTTTTACGCTTTTTGTCGTACAAAATAAAAAGCGTGTTCAACTTTTTGTACACGTCGTTACGGACGCGTCAATACCCAATATGTGGGGTTTTAGTTTTTTTTCCCTTTTTTTATGCTAATATTAGAAAAAGCATAAAAAAGGGGTTTTTTACATTTTTTTTTTTACATTTTTATTTTTTTTACACTTTTCTTTTCTTTTTTTTAATACTATTTGAGTCCCTCTGAGGGACTTACATCACTGTGCCTATGATCGCTGTCATAAGGCATGGCAGAGCTACTGCTCTGCCATGCCTTATCGCTTGTACAGCGATAATAGGCACAGGCAATACAGGACGCCAGTGTCTGGCGTCCTGTTGCCATGGTGACAGGCCGGGCTCTCGCGATAACATCGCGAGTTCCGGCCGGAGACACACAGGGATCGCGATCCCTCTGTGAACTCTTTCCCTGCCGCGATCTACTCAGATCGCGGCAGGGAAGGGGTTAACAGCGGCGGGCGCATCTCCGATGCCCCCCCGCTGTTGGAGCGGGACGCCGGCTGTGACTGACAGCCGGCTCCCGCTGCGGGATAGCGCGGGATCACATGTGATCCCGTGCTATCTCCAGGACGTACCAGGTACGTCATGTTGCGGGAAGTACCAGGCTGCCATGACGTACCAGGTACGTCCAGGAGCGGGAAGGGGTTAAACTAGAGAAGTGTGAGTTTAAACAGATCCAAATACAATACCTGGGATATGTTATCTCCCCAGACTGCCTGAGTACAGACCTTAACAATATTACAGCCCTCCTGGACTGACCCAGTCCAAGAAATGTGAAAAAGTACAGCACCTAATCGGCTTTGTGAACTTTTACAGAGAAATTATTAAGGACTTCTCAAAGGTTATCTCTAGCATCACCTCCCTCACAAAAAAAGCACACACGTTCTCCTGTGGAGAAACTAAATACTGATTCACCCAAGACCAGAAGTGCTTTTTGTTGTTGAGGTGGACACCTCTGACTCTGCAATAGGAGCTATCCTATTACAATGAGTCAGATATAGGATGCAACTACACTGTTGTGCATTTCTGTCCTACACCTTATCACCCGTGGAGAAAAACTATGACGTTGGGAACAAGTAACTTCTGGCCATCAAGGTGGCTGGCTTCCACTGAATGGAAGCACCTCTTGGAAGAAGCCCATCATCCAGTAACGGTTCCTACTGACCATAAAAATTTTAAATTTCTCCGCACTGCGAAGAGGTTATCTGCGAGGCAAGCACGATGGGCCTTGATCTTCTCCAGGTTTGATTTCATTGTATCCTACTACCCCAGTTCTTGAAATGGCAAGGCAGATGTATTGTCCAGGATATTTTCATAGCCTGAAGAGAGGGCAAATACAGACCACATAATTCTGTCCTCCAAAAGTTTTTGGGGCATCCTACACTCTGAAGACCTGCTAACAAAGCGTAAGGGAGGATATCAAAAAAGCTTGTTACTGAGTTATCCTTCTAAAGATGTGAAGCTTTTCTTTACAGAGCGGTTTTGGAGGCAAGAAAACCAACTATATGTTCCGGAGGCTGGTCGACTTAAAGTTCTTAAACTAGTCTATGATTCTAAGCTTGCTGGTCACCTTTGGATCACAAAGACTGTAGAACTTTTACTTTGTTCCTTCTGGAGGCCCAACTGCAGGAGGGATGTGAAGAAGTATGTCATCTCTTGCAAAGTATGTGCTCAGAACAAGATGCCACGAGCTTGCCCTCTAGGTTTGCTACAGCCCCTTCCAGTCCAATCCAGACCCTGGGGATCTATATCCATGGAATTTATAGTGGATCTGCCCCCCCTCAAAAGGGAAGACTACTGTCCTTGTGGTCATGGATCGACTTACAAAGATGGCCCACTTCATCCCCATAGAAAAGATTCCCAACCCTGAGCACATCACGGAGTTAATGATCTGGGAAGTTTTCGAGTTAAACAGAATTCTGGATGATGTGGTCTCTGACAGAGGGGTCCAGTTCACCTCAAAGTTCTGAAAACACTTCGGCCCTGGGAACTACTGTAAATCTTTCTTCTGCCTTTCATCTCCAGTCTACTGGCCAGACTGAGAGCACGAACCAGACCCTGGAGCAGTATCTTCACTGCTTCATTTCTCATCTCCAGGACGACTGGGTGGACTACCTACCAATGGCGGAGTTCACCTACAATATCTCCAGCAACGGTTCCACCGCTCTGAGCCCATTCTATGCCAATTATGGATTCCATTCAGTCTTCATTCCTGGCCTTCGAATCAACACTTCTGTCCCAACTATCAATCATAGACTGATGGAATTAGTAGAAACTCAGATGAGGCTGAAGGAAATCTTACGAAAAGCCCAGGAAGTTTATAAGAAAATGGCAGACAGACACCACCAAGCTGCTTCTATTTTCCAGTTTGGAGAGAAGGTGTGGTTATCTACTAAGAATCTTAAGACCAGCGTACCCTCTCTCAAACTTGGGCAAAAATTCATCGTTTGAAAGTTCTAGGCAGCCTTAAGATTCACCTCATCTTTCACGTGTCACTACTGAAACCATTCAAAGAGAACACATTTGCTGGAAGAAGTCAGCCACCTCCTCCACAAGTAAAATTCCAAGGGGAAGAGGAATACATAGTTGACAAAATTCAGGACTCTCGGATTTGCAGAGGTCGATTTCAATACCTGGTGTAATGGAAGGGGTATAGACCAAAGGGAAATTCAAGGGAGCCAGACCAGAACGTGCATGCCCTGAGACTCGCAAGGGAGTCTTACCTGAGGTACCTCGGTAAGACAACACCTGGGATGTCCAGAGACCGTCCTGGAAGGGGGGGGGGGGGGGGTGCTACTTTCAGGACTCAAACTGGAAACCTCTTGTGCTGCAAGCCCTGGCCCTTCCTATTGAGCTATCCAGCCTGTGAACACTTTCTCTGCATAACCCTCAGCCCTGTTCTCTTGTTTCTTGCTTTGATTGCATCTCCTATAAAAGCCTGGCCTTGTCACTCCCTTAGTGCATGATTATTCTGCCTCACAGAACCATTTAGTCAAGCTCCACATTACCTGCTCCTCTGATATTATTGCAAAGACTAGCCAATAACGACTCCTGGCTTCCACCTGACTACGCTTCCCGCCTCATCCTTTCTACTGCAAATGTGACCACCCGAAAAAGACTCCTGGCTTCCACCTGACTATGCTTCCTGCCTCATGCTTTCTACTGTAAACATGACAAACTGATAACAACTCCTGGCTTCCACCTGACTACACTTCCCACCTCATCCTTTGTACTGCAAATGTGACCACCCAAAAACGACTATGGCTTCCACCTGACTATGCTTCCCACCTTATCCTTTGTATTGCAAATGTGACCACCCGATAATGACTTCTGGCTTCCTCCTGACCACTCCCCAGACCCACTCAGCTACTACACCCATGGCTCCTATCCAGTGCCGGTAAGAAGTTACAAGGTGTTAGTATGGAATCTGGTAAGAACAAAGCTGTGGATGAATGGCCTACTCAAAGAAATTTAAAACAGGTTCAGGTGGGAGGTAGAGGGAGGTGTCTAGCCTTCCCTGTTAGGGGAGGACTACAAGAATGGGACAGGCAGATACCCTAAGTGGTGTAGGCTAGCAGAAGGTGGACAACCAGCTTACCTTGGCTTTAAAAGTCATCAGAAGGTGGCAGCTAGTCTCCCTTAGTGGTTGAGCCTAGCAAGTGGTGATGTGAGGTGGTAGAGGAGCTCCCTGCTCATTCACTGAAAATAGAATTGCTTAAGGAATAAGACAAAGGGTGCATTTGCACAGGGTCCCTAGCAGTCGGGTCCCCTGCTGCTGGCACCTTTTTTAGCTTTATCTGCCTCCTCAGAATACAGATACAGTTGAATACCATAGCCAATGGTAGATTATATTATAGGTGCCTCCCAAACCACCTACATTATAATGGACAATTACTTCATTAGATGCAGCCTGGGCAGGCAGCGGTTGCATGCAGCAGACTGGACATGGGTTATCAGATAACCAAGGAGTGGGCATAGAAGCTCTGCATACTGGCCAGCAACTCTGGCTACCTCCCTCGTGTGGCGCGCACACACATAAGCTATTCAAAGATATCTGGCTACAGCTGTCAATGGGGTTGTCATCTCCATCCATGGCCCCATCTAGCTACTTGCTATCTGCCACTGTGTGAGTATGTTACACTGTGTAGGTGTCAGGCAACAGATTTAACAGTCTCCCAGAACTTCATGTGGGACTGTGAAAAAGAAAAAAATATTATAAATAATATTATATGCTGTGGACAGGACCCATATACATATCTGTTTTTGATTTTTTCACAACCCTATTGTCCCCAGCTGCTTTCTGCCAAGCCATTTACAACATCTCCTAACCTGCCTTCCTCTTTTGCAATGAAGTCCTATTTACACTGGAGGCCAGTAGAAAGGAGATGGGCTGCCCCTCTTGGCGATAGATGCCTACAACAGATACAATGGAGGACTTCAGACGGGTAGCTTGTAGTTTTCTGTCAGCACTGCCCGGTCAGGGGTTAAAATTCCCCGCCTCCAGGAAGCGCTGGCTACGATTGGTACTCGATCTCTGCGGTTTTAGCCAATCAGAGTCAGCACTCGATGAACCAATCACATTCATTAAATGGCTGTGATTGGTTCATCAAGCACTGGCTCTGATTAGCTGAACCGCAGCGCTTGAGTACAAATTCACAGCGAGCGCTTCCTGGAAGCAAGGAATTTGAACCCCTGACCAGGAAGCGTTAAGAGAAAACTACAGGCAAGTGCCAGAGAGAAGATGCGGCGGCGTGGGACAGCGGCTATTAGGTTATGTATTTGTTTTTTTATGCAGCTAGGGCTGATTTTCGTGGTAGGGCTTATATTTCAAGCCTCCCAAAAATCCTGGCAAAAGAGCGCTACAAAGTCGCAAGAAAACGCAGCAACATCGCACAGACCACAGATGTGATATCGCTACAATTTTCTCGTGGCCCGTGCAAAAGAGGACAAAAATGTACTTTTATTGTAGTATGCACAGTATGCAAATCTACAGTCTGGAGTCACCTGAGTGGTCTCAAAGCCTTTCCGAGCCAGTGGTATAACCACGCTCAGTCCTGGTTGATGGAGAGCTCCTAGGGTGTGTGAACTGCCGTGCATGCTCTGTCCATTTCTCCTTGACTGTAGATTGTGCTCATGCATAGTCAATTAAGGTGTATCCATCCTGGCTTCACAGGTTCATTGTGCATGTGCCGGAAACTGGGCTAATTTTCGCTTCTCATGGCACTGCAGTGTCATCTGAGGATTTGGCATCCACATGCTTGCCTTTCCTACACAACATGAACAAAAACGTGTCTTAGGCCGGATTCACATGAGCGTATGTGTATTTATATGCACATTTGTGCTGTGTTTTGGCAGAATTGGCATTGCATATTTGCTCACACAACTGCGTTTTTTACTGTACTTTTTGCGGGCGCAAATCAGCCATTGAAATGGTGAATTTGTTTAATGAGTTCAATATGTGCTCTTTTTCCTGCACAAGCTGTATATTTTTTTGCGCTACCAAAATGCGCATGCAAAAAGTAATTTTTTTGTATGTGCTATAGCATTATGGTGGGGGGGGGGGGTTATACTGAAAAAAATGGTAACAGGTTTCCTTTAAGGATGTGAATCGATCTGGCCATGAGGACGCATTGTATTTGTTCATTTTCGCTGCACTGCATTCTGGGAACCATACTATAGCTTTTTACTTATCTTGCTTAAATTGCTGCGTGAGTTTCTGTTTTTTATTGCAGGGTGGATTTTTTCAGGTACACAAATTTTGTTATGAATAGAAACTTTCTTTAGGGCTTTTACCCACTACGTTTTTTTTTTTTTTATGCTGCGATATCATTTTTTTTCAATGGGACTTTCTAATGTTAAAATCGCATCGCACAAAAATCGCAAAAGCACAAACTTGCGATTTTTGTGCGATGCGATTTTAACATTAGAAAGTCCAATTGAAAAAAACGCAGCGATATCGCAGCATAAAAAAAACGCTAGTGGGTAGAAGCCCTTATTAAGTGGATTACCCCAAAACCCTCAATTCTGCTATTATTACATTATGTTTGAAGCTTATTGCAGGGATTGTAGTTTTTAAGGGGATATACTGTGTAATTTGTTTACGTTTTATTATAGTTTCTGGCTTTAATTTAATAAACACTTTTTTGTATTAAAAATAATCTTGCTTATTCTTTATTTCTCGTATGTAGTTTTCTTTAGCTGATGATTTTGTAAAATTTTTTTTTTGTCCCACAGGGACTTTTAATTTTTAACTTTATCATAATGCATTGGAATACTGATGCCTATAAAAGCTGTGGATCACAGACGCCTACTTGTAAGGTATGCCCAGAGCCCCTTATTGTGAGGATGTGCTTTATTATACAGTTTTTCCCTTTTACGTGCTCTACTGAGCATACTGCCGAATGTGAACTGGTAGATGCATATGTTTTCCATTGCTATGCTGCCACCTAGTGGCTAAATTATGACATTAATTGATATAGTACTGTTGTATTTTTGAGTACCGTATATACCGGCGTATAAGGCGACGGGGCGTATAAGACGACCCCCCAACTGTCACCTTATACGCCGGTATACAGTGGAGAAAAAAAAAATTCATTACTCACCTCCCACGGCGTTCTGTCGCGCTCCGGCAGGATGTCGCTCGCTCCTCGTCCCCGGCGCAGCATAGCTTTCTGAATGCGGGGCTTGAAATCCCCGCTTCCAGAAAGCTAATACACACGCCGGCAGCCATGACATCATTGAATGGCTGTGATTGGCTAAAGCACACGTGGCTTCAGCCAATCACACTATTCAATGACATCATTGAATGGGTGTGATTGCTAACACGTGCGCCTTCAGCCAATCACAGCCATTCAATGCTGTCATGGCTGCCGGCGTGTGTATTAGCTTTCTGGAAGCGGGGATTTCAAGCCCCGCATTCAGAAAGCTATGCTGCGCCGGGGACGAGGAGCGAGCGACAGCCTGCCGGAGCGAGCGACATCCTGCCGGAGCGCGACAGAACGCCGTGGGAGGTGAGTAATAAATTTTTTTTTTTACACTTTTTTTTTTTTTTGTATTACCGGCGCATAAGACGACCCCCGACTGCAGAGCAGATTTTTCGGGGTTCAAAAGTCGTCTTATACGCCGGTATATACGGTAATCATGTTTTGAGTTGGGTAAGGGTCATTTCATGGTAAAACATCACAAAAAATGAACTTTTCAACCCAACTGTCTCAGATTTTCATAAAATTTCCCCAAATGAAACGCACAAAGGAGAGATTACATTTACCTGTTTTACATACTTTATTCCAAAAAAAATTGAGCATACAGTTTTTTCGATATTCAAGTCATAGAATCATAGAATGGTAGAGTTGGAAGAGATCTCCAGGGTCATTGGGTCCAACCCCCCCGCCTTCCCTGCTCAGTGCAGGATTCACTATATCATCCCAGACAGATATTTGTCCAGCCTTTTTTTGAATACTTCCACTGAAGGAGAACTCACCACCTCCCGTGGTAACCTGTTCCACTAATCGATCACCCTCACTGTCAGAAAGTTTTTTCTAATATCTAATATCTAGTCTGTGTCTCCTCCCTTTCAGTCTTTCCTTGTGTGAATAAGAATAGGGCTGATCCCTCTGCAGTGTGACCGCCCTTCAGATATTTGTAGACAGCTATTAAAGGGGTTGTCCCGCGCCGAAACGTTTTTTTTGTTTTTTTTTAACCCCCCCCCCCCCCCCCCCCGTTCGGCGCGAGACAACCCCGATGCAGGGGTTAAAAAAACAACCCGCACAGCGCTTACCTGAATCCCGGCGGTCCGGCGTCTTCATACTTACCTGCTGAAGATGGCCGCCGGGATCCTCTGTCTCCGTGGACCGCAGGGCTTCTGTGCGGGCCATTGCCGATTCCAGCCTCCTGATTGGCTGGAATCGGCACGTGACGGGGCGGAGCTACACGGAGCTACACGGAGCCCCATAGAGAACAGGAGAAGACCCGGACTGCGCAAGCGCGGCTAATTTGGCCATCGGAGGGCGAAAATTAGTCGGCACCATGGAGACGAGGACGCCAGCAACGGAGCAGGTAAGTATAAAACTTTTTATAACTTCTGTATGGCTCATAATTAATGCACAATGTACATTACAAAGTGCATTATTATGGCCATACAGAAGTGTATAGACCCACTTGCTGCCACGGGACAACCCCTTTAAGCTTTGAGGTGCTGGCCATATGAAGATGATATTTTTGTTATTTGCACAGGTTCGCAGACAGAGTTGTACATGTTTTTCAGACATTTAAATGAAATGGATGTAGATATTAAGTTTTCAGTAATATCAACTGTAGTATCCTTACAATTTTTGGACACGCTGGTATATAGACAGGAAGATAATTTGGTAACAGACCTTTTTATTACATCAATAGACCATAATAATTTGTTGACATTTGAAAGCAACCCGCCAAGGTATATGATTGAATCCCTCCAATATAGTTGAAGGTTGAGAATCACACACATCTTACAGGATCCATTAAGGACTTTGATAAGGTTAAATGAGATGTGCATGAGATTTAAAGAATGAGTTACCTGCCTTCATTGTTATCTAGGCAATATAAAAAAGTTGACAATATTACTAGGAATGAACTCTTGAATGTCAATAATCACCCTGAGAATATGTCAAGATTGACATTTGTGTCTACATATTCACATTTGTCGCCGTGAAGACATTCACTGCATGCGCTCTGGACCCAGGCACCGCTTACTACCAGTGAGACCCGGAGAGCTGCCAAGAGACCTCCAGCAGCAGACCCAGCAATAGACACAATAATTAAGCGCACAGGTTGGTTTCGGTCTACTCTGGCAGCCACTGGAGAAAAGAGCCTTTCATGATTCCTGGACTCTCCACAGGCCTCCTCTTTGCCGGCAGACAAAGTCCACAGGGAGCCATCACAGGCCTGCACTGTTAAATCCCTCTTCCCCCTTCCATACTCACTCTTCCAGGAGCACTTCTCCGACTGGCACCCCACATGGCAGATCCTTCTCCACATCAGTGAGCCTCTCTCACTCCCACATCACCTGTGGACAGTGACAGTGGGACACCACCATGTGATCCAGCGAAGTTCTCTGCTTCTTCCTGCACCTCCTCATTTAATCTCCTCAATGTAAACAAGAGGTATGAGACACATAGGAGAGCCTTGGCCTCACAGAACAATACAGAGGCGGGCAGCCCAGCTCCTTCTCCCATTCATTGGAGCTCACAGCTCTCCCCTCTGGCAGAGAAATGGCCAGCAATAGGGAGTAAAGAGGCATTACAGACAACCGGCTCCCTACTACCTCCAGCAACTACAGCCTCATTAACCCTCTCACACCAGCCTGCAACAGCACAGACAGCTCTACAGACAACCTGCAGACCCATAGCTGCTGAGACCCTAATATCTCAGAGAATCAGCTCACATCCAAACCTTTCATATGGGCCCCAGTCACTTTCCCCTTCTACAGTAGAAACACAACATGTTCCTGGACCTCACTTGCTCAACAAGTTACCTACTAAAATATACTTAACTACCATGATACAAAAAGCTGAGTTACGTCAAGAGAGGGCTTTAGAAGCATTTCAGGTGGCATTGTTTTCAATACCTCAACAAATTTAAGCGCAGGAGCGAGCATCCTCCATATTGCAACAGCAACTGACCAAGGTTAAGTATTCCTTGTCTATGCAAAATTCATTCAACAGATACATCCTACTCCAAACAGATGGACAACAGGACAACAGACGTAGGTGAAACAATATTAAGCTACATGGCATACCTGAAGCAGTCCCGCCTAACAACCTCCATTCAATGGTTGTTGCTATCTTTAATAAGGCTCTATCCAAACCTGATTCTACCGATATTGTGATCGACAGAGTCCGCAGAGTAGCAGGTACTCGCCGAACAGAAGATGATACCCCTGGGACGTCTTATGTCGAGTCCACTTTTATAAGAAAAAAGGCATGGAAACAAAGACCAATCTCCTACCAAAACATAGTGATCACACTTCTCCCTGATGTATCATGGATAACCTTGGGCATGAGATGCCTTCTCAGGCCCCTTCTAAACCTCATCACAGAAAATGACACAAGCTACAAATAGGGCCATCCTTTTCATCCTATCATTTGAAAAAATGGAAGTACTTTCTCTCTACACTCAAAAGACCAAGCAGCTGCCTTATCACAGTTCCTAGAGCTAGCTAATATACATCTTTCAAACTAGTTGACATTCACCTTTCCCAATTCTCAGCCACCATTTATACCTCAATGCCCCGAACGTCAATCACCCACCAGACTCCATCGCTCACAACCAACAAGCTACAAACGGTCTCCCCAAGCAACCTCACGTGTCTCAGAGGAATGAAAGCACAAGACTCCCCTCAAGACCTCCTTCATCCCAACTGAAAGAGAATTACAATTTATACTACCAACCTATGCAACTTGCTACTGAATCCTAAACATTATCTCTCACATAGGGGTCAATGTTCTAACTAACAATGTTTTTTTTTTATTTATACAGTCGATATTTCTAATATTGCAGTGCCTAAGGAAAGGACACTGGTCTTTGTTTTTTCACTCCCCCAATTTATTTTCCCCCTGGTCCTCCTGGATTAACTTTATGGGGAAGTTAGCACTACTTTCTTATTCTCTCTTTTTCTTCTTCTGTACCCAGATTAGCTGAGTACAGCTACTGCCTACCTCTATTTTTCTATTTAGGCACATCAGACCTACTCCCACAGTCATATTCCTGGTAAGTTCCTGGGACTGACCTTCAGACTTACCTATAGCTTTGTACTCTTCTTCTACACTTTTTCCTTCTCTGACTCTTTTTTTCTCTACCTTCATCCTATTGTCTTCGAGCCACTCTCTCCACTTTACCCTGTTTATCAGCCTTGCACTAACTTGAAGGATTACTCCTACATATTTCTGTTCCTTTAATGTCAGAGGCCTGAATATCTCCCAGAAATGTAGTCAGGTTCTTTAACGAATGCATAAATTGAAGGCTCATGGTGTCTTATTCCAGGAAACGCACTTCAAAATGGGGCACAATTCCACTGCACGCGATAGTTACTTTCCAGTATGGCTCCATAGCACTAACCCGCTCTCTGGGTCCAAAGGGGTCTCCATAGGCCTACACAAATAAGGTCATGGACAGCTTGGAAGACACAGAAAGCTGCTACCTTTTTATCAAGGTACAGATAGGAGCTAAGATCATTACAATCGGTAACCTGTACCCCCCTAATACTGATCAGCTTCCCCTCCTAAGGACAATTTTCCATAAACTAACAGACTTTGGTGAAGGGCTAACCCTGATTGGAGATTACTTTAATCTCACTCTAGATCCTGTTATGAATTCCACACATCCTACAGGTCACTTAGCTAACTCACACTTATGCTCAATTAACCCTTTCCAGTTCAATGACTGACCTGTTCCGACATCATGAAATTCCTCTATAGCTCTGATGTCGGAACAGAAACG
Organism: Eleutherodactylus coqui; assembly: GCF_035609145.1. Taxonomy (NCBI): domain Eukaryota; kingdom Metazoa; phylum Chordata; class Amphibia; order Anura; family Eleutherodactylidae; genus Eleutherodactylus; species Eleutherodactylus coqui. The sequence continues at coordinate 74,148,236 of NC_089845.1, forward strand.
CTACTGCAGTGGAGCTGGGAGAATGGAGGAAAAAAATTGGATTGAAAAGGGTTAAACAACACCTTTATAACCTCCATTGTATGGTGAATCCTTCACCCTCAAGACAGGGGCTACTCATTTTTTCACACACATATCAATCCTATAGTCGTATCGATCTAGTTCTGTTGAGCCACCACACCCTCTCATGGCAGCTATAGAAAATATCCTATGGTCAGACCATGCACCTGTCTCCCTATTCCTAGAAATTCTGGGAACATTGAGGCAACCCTGGAAGTGGCGCTTAAATTACAATTTACTAAATGTTTCTGCATGTACCTCAGAAATTAGATCTACAATTACAGACTTCCCAAAACACCTCTTCATCAGATCCTACATTTTTACCCTACCAATAGGAAGCCTTTAAGTGTGTGCTATCAGGCAAACTTATCAAACACGGTACCCGTTCGAAGTAAGCTTAACTCCCTTAAGGTATCCTCCTTACAGACTAAATTACATAACTTGCCCCCTTACAAAAAACTTGCCCACTGCTGACAACAAATAAAAAAATATTCTTATGAATATGCTGACCAATGTGGTCAACCCCTTGCCAGACTCCTGCACCCTCACTCCTACCACAGCTTTATCTCCCATCTTAAAACTCCCACAGGTGATAGAGCCTACGATCCAACAACCATTTCTAACCATTTTCGAAATTACTATCAAGAACTATACAATATTAAAGGACCATTTGCAGATTTACATCGTGACACCCTGAATAGGAAAATACAGGAGTATATCCAAAAGAATCCCCACTTCAATCAATACAGAGACTAAAACTTTCCTTGAGCAGAATTTTACGGAAGAAGAAGTTGACACAGTCAGTAAATCTACCCTGGCAGGCAAAAGCCCAGACAGGTTCTCTTCCCGCTTTCACAAAAAATTCAGGGAAAAATTAACACCCTTTCTCACTAAAGTGTTTAACTCCATCTCACCACCTTCTCCGCTCCCATCTCAATCTCTCCGCAGTCATTACTGTAATACCAAAACTGGGTAAGGATCCTTCGCAATGCGCTGGTTATAAACCCATCTATCTGATCAATATAGATATTAAACTATACTCCCAAGTGCTTAGTGAATAGACCTAACCCTATCCTCCCATCCTTAATACATGGAGATCAGGTAGGGTTTGTGGGGGTCGGGAATCACACCAATAAAGCCCTACTATTAATAAAAGGAGGTACAAAACGTAAATCCTTTTTTGTCTAATCTCGGTAGATGCCGAAAGAGTCTTTAACCGTCTCACCCAGATAGGCATAGGGCAGGTATTTATAGACAAAGTTCTCTCTCTCGATGACAGACACAGGTCAGAATGAATGGAATACTCCCGACTCCCCTCTCCATTAATGACGGCACCAGACAGGGTTGCCCACACGCTCTACTACTCTTTGCATTAGTCATGGAACATTTCGCCATAGCCTTGCTACAAAACCCTAGTGTACACTGTCTCACCATTGGCTCCCAGCAGTATAAGGCATCACTATATGCTGATGGTCTGCTTCTACGTGTTACCCAGCTTCTTATTTCCCTTTCATCAATTCTAGCGAAAATCCAAAAAAATGGAAAACTCAGCAACTTCAATATAAGTATATCCTCCACCTATCACAGCAGTTCCCATTTAATTGGGGAAATTCCAATATCAAACACATATACAGACGCACACACAAAGTGAACACCCCTCTATACAGGCAGTAAATAATTATAAAGTGCAAATGCTCAAAGAATGAATATTATCATACAATTCATGAAGTGAATATGTAATGTGAATGCATGACCTAGAACCAGTTCATCTATCTCAATAAAGTACCTGTGTTACATTTAATAAGCAGTCAACGCTCCATTCATTTTAATGGGACTGACGGAAATACGCAGGTGGGTATGCTGCTCAGCTACTCAGCAGTCCCATTTAAAGTGATTGGAGCGCTTGTGTGCTTGCGTAACCAGTGCTCTAGTCAGTCTCCTCTTCACTGTAGGTATAGTAACTTCACAGTGACAAAGATGGGGGACATGGGACCTCCATTCTTTAAATCAGTGGGTGTCAACGATCAGCAAGTTAATCCCTATCCTGTGTGCAGTGACCACAGCGCAGGGCCCACATCTGAGGAGATGGCAGACTATCTGTTAGGGATGTCACGGTGGCACTACCATCTCCTCCCCTGAGAGACGCATGCAACCCTTTGCCAGGACCCTGACAGGCCTCTCCAGGCAACACTATTGCTGCGGCTACCTGTGTAAAACTCTGCGTGGAAACTTCCGTATATGTCACGGGTGACGCCACCATTCCATCCACTGCGGTGAACTCCGACAATGGTGCAATAAATAGTCCACACACACAGGGCTGCACTTTAAATAGACTAAACTTGGAACGGTCGGTAAAGTCTTTCTTTACTGTAACATCCAATAGGGATAATACACAACAGTTCTGGCAATGGAGGATTGGCTTTAAGACAACTTTTATTTGTGAGCAGGCAGGGAGGCAACTTGGGGCATCTTGATACATACAGTCCTCGTTATCTGTAGGATCACTCTCCCAGATGACTTCTCTCACTCTTTCTACCGGCCAACACTCTCTGTTTAGTTGTCTGTTAGGGCACTCTCTCAATCCTTCCATGGTAGCTTCTGGACTCTATACCAACTTGGGATAAGACGGGGTATTCTGCATTCATAGTAGATGGAAATATTGCTCCGCTTCTTTCATATAGGATGGGCCTAGGTGGGGATGTCTCCTGTCCACGTGTTGACTTGCAGACGCACTTGCTGTCGGATGGACTGACTAGACTGTCTGACAACCTGACTGATTACTGAATGCTTGATTACTGATTACCACATTTGCATACCTTGCAAACACATATATCTTCCATGCTCACGTGACAACATTGGATACATACAACTATTACATTTTGCAGACATAGCTAGACACATTGAAATTCGGGCCCGAGCGGATTCTCCATGCAGCGGGTCCCTCCTTTCCCGGGGACATGAGGCCTGAAAAATGATTTTTCTTACCTGTTCGGACGCTGTGGGTTCCCGTCCGTCGCGGATGGATCTTCTTTCCCTCTGCCCGGCGGATGCGCTCGGCATGCCGGCAGTGTGCCGCCCGCGCATGCGCCGTGCACTCTTTTTTTTTCTTTTTGAACTCCTCTTCTCTTGCACTCCCGCGCCAGAGAGCAGAAGTTCAGCTGCGGGTGTACCGCGGGACCGGAATGCTTCCATAGGCTTCTATGGAAGCCTGCGGGAGACCCGCAGAAAATGGAGCATGCTGCGTTTTTTCTCCCGCATGTGAGGAAACGCAAATCCATTAAAATGCCCTCCGAGGGTGCAAATTTCAATTTAATTGACCGCGGATGGCCAATGGATCCCTATGAGCAAAATTGAATGCGGATTTTGCAGCGGAAATCCTCAGCGGGATCCGCAATTCAATTTTGCTAGTGGACATGAGGCCTTAGGGATACATATATGAATTGTCATGGAGGGGTCAGATAGATATACTTCGGCCACTACTGTAGTGGCCCAGAATGTCCTACAGGATGTCACACATTCACTAATCTTTAGAACTCCCGTTTATGTACTCCTAAGGAGACATTTCTGGGGTTGTCTGTCAGAAAACCCTGTTTCTCCCCTTTCCTCACAGACGACGTCCTAATCTGCCCGGCAACATCCGTCTCCTGATTGGTTACTGTCACAATGATAGCTGATTGGTAGAGAGGATCCAAGCCTGGGAAAACAGAGCAGTGCAAGTTTGGATATGAGGAGGAGTTACACAGTTTTCAGTCAGACACTTTGAGCGGGAAGTGAGTTCCAGTCAGAGAGTCAGTGAGAGAAGAAGTCTGTGAGTCGTTCAGCCAGTCACAGTCAGTCAGAGCTGGAGTGTGAAGAGATTCAGTCAGTGAGGTATTCAGGGAGTGAAGAAGTCAGTCAGAGAGCAGTCTGAGGAGAAGTACGGCTGCAGCCTGAGGAAAGAGCCGTAGTCGAAAGTAAGGGAGCTCACAAAATGTCTCAATACCAGTGCAGTGTGTAGGAGAATAGGCTGGGCTCCTGCTACAAAAGCAGTGAGTGTTATGAGCCCCTCTTATGCTGGAGAACCAGGGAAAATACAGCCTCACCCTAGCCTCCATTACAAGTACAGTCTCACCCCAGTCTCCACAGACCTCACGGTAACCTACTGAGCACAACTCGCAAATACCTGGGACTGAAGGAGATCCTGTTCACAAAACTCCTTAAGATAGAGAGAGAGTGCATTGAAGAAAATCCTATTAAATATGCTTGACTGTGTTACATTCAACTGCTATAGTGTGTGTAAAGACCAATTCCTGTATTGCCACGGAGTGTATAATTTTGCGCAAATTGTGAAAGGTCTGTCAGTAAAACTGTGTACCTTCGGTTTTCCAACAGAAAAGCACAAAGTATTCAGCATCAGAAGATCACGAGATAGGATATTTACTAGAGATGAGCGAACGTACTCGTCCGAGCTTGATATTCGTGCGAATATTAGGGTGTTCGGGATGCTCGTTACTCGTAACGAGTACCACGCGGTCTTCCGGTTACTTTCAGTTTCCTCTCTGAGACGTTAGCGCGCTTTTCTGGCCAATTGAAAGACAGGGAAGGCATTACAACTTCCCCCTGTGACGTTCAAGCCCTATACCACCCCCCTGCTGTGAGTGGCTGGGGAGATCAGATGTCACCCGAGTATAAAAGTCGACCCCTCCCGCGGCTCGCCACACATGCCTTGTGAGTTAGCTGAGGGAAAGTACTATCGTGCTGGTGCTGCTGTAGGGAGAGCGTTAGGAGTCAGTGTAGGCTTCAAGAACCCCAACGGTCCTTCTCAGGGCCACATCTACCTGTGTGCAGGCTGCTGCTAGCAGTGTTTTTTTTTTTTTCTTCTCAAAATCGGCAGTGCAGAGCATTGCACCCGGCATTAGGGACAGAAGTGGTGTATAGGCAGGGAGAGTGTTAGGAGTGAGTGTAGCCTTCAAGAACCTCAACGGTCCTTTCTAGGGCCAAATTTAACCGTGTGCAGTACTGTGCTGGCTGCTGTTAGCAGTGTTGCATATTTTTTTTTTTCTAAAAATCGTCTGTGCAGAGCATTGCACCCTCCATTGATACTACAGGGACAGAATTGTGTAGGCAGGGCCACAACACAGTTATTGTTCATTGAATATACGCAGTGGGTCCTTCCCTTTGCTAAAAAGGACAAAAAATTATATTTGGCCAGCCTGTGTCAGTCCTAAGGTCTCCGTGTACGTGTGTGCTGCGTGGACAACGTACAAAAATCAGACGCAACCAGCTACGGTTTACTGCAGGCTTGCGCCATTGTCTTTCCTGACTGGCAAATACCTGCTCTGCTAGAGTTAATAACTCTGCTACACTAAAGTTGTGTGTCACTTTTTCAGGGCCACACTACAGTTCTAAAAGTTATTGTTCATTGAATATACGCAGTGGGTCCTTCCCTTTGCTAAAAAGGACAAAAAATTATATTTGGCCAGCCTGTGTCAGTCCTAAGGTCTCCGTGTACGTGTGTGCTGCGTGGACAACCCACAAAAATCAGACGCAACCAGCTACGGTTTACTGCAGGCTTGCGCCATTGTCTTTCCTGACTGGCAAATACCTGCTCTGCTAGAGTTAATAACTCTGCTACACTATAGTTGTGTGACACTTTTTGAGGGCCACACCACAGTTCTAAAAGTTATTGTTCATTGAATATACGCAGTGGGTGCTTCCCTTTGCAAAAAAGGAAAAGAAATTATATTTGGCCTGCCTGTGTCAGTCCTAAGGTCTCTGTGTACGTGTGTGCTGCGTGGACAACGTACAAAAATCAGACGCAACCAGCTACGGTTTACTGCAGGCTTGCGCCATTGTCTTTCCTGACTGGCAAATACCTGCTCTGCTAGAGTTAATAACTCTGCTACACTATACTTGTGTGACACTTTTTGAGGGCCACACCACAGATATTAAACTTCTTGTTCATTGAATATACGCAGTGGGGTCTTCCCTAAGCTAAAAAGGAAAAAAATTATATTTGGCCTGCCTGTGTCAGTCCTAAGGTCTCCGTCTACGTGTGTGCTGCGTGTACAACGTACAAAAATCAGACGCAACCAGCTACGCTTTACTACAGCCTAGCGCCATTGTCTTTCCTGTCTGGCAAATACCTGCTCTGCTAGAGTTAATAACTCTGCTACACTATAGTTGTGTGACACTTTTTGAGGGCCACACCACAGATATTAAACTTCTTGTTCATTGAATATACGCAGTGGGTGCTTCCCTTTGCAAAAAAGGAAAAGAAATTATATTTGGCCTGCCTGTGTCAGTCCTAAGGTCTCCGTGTACGTGTGTACTGCGTGGACAACGTACAAAAATCAGACGCAACCAGCTACGGTTTACTGCAGGCTTGCGCCATTGTCTTTCCTGACTGGCAAATACCTGCTCTGCTAGAGTTAATAACTCTGCTACACTATAGTTGTGTGACACTTTTTGAGGGCCACACCACAGATATTAAACTTCTTGTTCATTGAATATACGCAGTGGGTGCTTCCCTTTGCAAAAAAGGAAAAGAAATTATATTTGGCCTGCCTGTGTCAGTCCTAAGGTCTCCGTGTACGTGTGTGCTGCGTGGACAACGTACAAAAATCAGACGCAACCAGCTACGGTTTACTGCAGGCTTGCGCCATTGTCTTTCCTGACTGGCAAATACCTGCTCTGCTAGAGTTAATAACTCTGCTACACTATAGTTGTGTGACACTTTTTGAGGGCCACACCACAGATATTAAACTTCTTGTTCATTGAATATACGCAGTGGGTGCTTCCCTTTGCAAAAAAGGAAAAGAAATTATATTTGGCCTGCCTGTGTCAGTCCTAAGGTCTCCGTGTACGTGTGTGCTGCGTGGACAACGTACAAAAATCAGACACAACCAGCTACGGTTGAGTGTAGCCTTGCGCCAATTTCTTTCCTGCCTGGGAAATCAAATCACTGGTAATACAGCATGCTGAGGAGTAGGGGTAGGCCTAGAGGATGTGGACGCGGCCGAGGACGCGGAGGGCCAAGTGAGGGTGTGGGCACAGGCCGAGCCAGTGCGGTGGCCAGGGGTAGAGGCAGGGCCAGACCGAATAATCCACCAACTGTTTCCCAAAGCGCCCCCTCGCACCATGCCACCCTGCACAGGTCAAGGTGCTCTACGGTGTGGCAGTTTTTCACAGAGACGCCTGACGACCGACGAACAGTGGTGTGCAACCTTTGTCGCGCCAAGATCAGCTGGGGAGGCACCACCAACAGCATGCGCAGGCATATGATGGCCAAGCACCCCACAAGGTGGGACGATGCCCGTTCACTGCCTCCGGTTTGCACCACTGCCTCTCCCCCTGTGCCCCAACCTGCCACTGAGATCCAACCCCCCTCTGAGGACACAGGCACTACCGTCTCCTGGCCTGCACCCACACCCTCACCTCCGCTGTCCTCGGCCCCATCCAGCAATGTCTCTCAGCGCAGCGTCCAGACGTCGATAGTGCCACAGTTTGAGCGCAAGCGCAACTACGACGCCACGCACCCGCACGCTCAAGCGTTAAACGTGCACATTGCAAAATTGATCAGCCTAGAGATGCTGCCGTATAGGCTTGTGGAAACGGAGGCTTTCAAAAGCATGATGGCGGCGGCTGCCCCGCGCTACTCGGTTCCCAGTCGCCACTACTTTTCCCGATGTGCCGTCCCAGCCCTGCACGACCACGTCTCCCGCAACATTGTACGCGCCCTCACCAACGCGGTTACTGCCAAGGATCACTTAACAACGGACACGTGGACAAGCACAGGCGGGCAGGGCCACTATATCTCCCTGACGGCACATTGGGTGAATTTAGTGGAGGCTGGGACAGAGTCAGAGCCTGGGACCGCTCACGTCCTACCCACCCCCAGAATTGCGGGCCACAGCTCGGTGGTGGTATCTGCGGCGGTGTATGCTTCCTCCACTAAAGCACCTTCCTCCTCCTCCTCCTCCAACGCAACCTCTGTCTCGCAATCAAGATGTGTCAGCAGCACGTCGCCAGCAGTCGGTGTCACGCGGCGTGGCAGCACAGCGGTGGGCAAGCGTCAGCAGGCCGTGCTGAAACTACTCAGCTTAGGAGAGAAGAGGCACACGGCCCACGAACTGCTGCAGGGTCTGACAGAGCAGACCGACCACTGGCTTGCGCTGCTGAGCCTCCAACCGGGCATGGTCGTGTGTGACAACGGCCGTAAGCTGGTGGCGGCTCTGCAGCTCGGCAGCCTCACGCACGTGCCATGCCTGGCCCATGTCTTTAATTTGGTGGTTCAGCGCTTTCTGAAAAGCTACCCCCACTTGTCATACCTGCTCGGAAAGGTGCGCCAGCTCTGCGCACATTTCCGCAAGTCTCACACCGACGCTGCCACCCTGCGGACACTGCAACATAGGTTTAATCTGCCAGTGCACCAACTGCTGTGCGACGTGCCCACACAGTGGAACTCTACGCTCCACATGTTGGCCAGACTCTATGAGCAGCGTAGAGCTATAGTGGAATACCAACTCCAACTTGCGCGGCGCAGTGGGAGTCAGCCTCCTCAATTATTTACAGAAGAGTGGCCCTGGTTGGCAGCCATCTGCCAGGTCCTTGGAAAATTTGAGGAGTCTACCCAGGTGGTGAGCGGCGATGCTGCAATCATTAGCGTCACCATTCCTCTGCTATGCATCTTGAGAAGTTCCCTGCAAAGCATAAAGGCAGACGCTTTGCGCTCGGAAACAGAGCCGGGGGAAGACAGTATGTCGCTGGATAGTCAGAGCACCTGCCTGTCTATATCTCAGCGCGTTGAGGAGGAGGAGGAGGAGCATGAGGAGGATGAGGAGGAGGGGGAAGAGACAGCTTGGCCCACTGGTGAGGGTACACATGCTGCTGGGCTGTCATCCTTTCAGCGTGTATGGCCTGAGGAGGAGGAAGAGGAGGAGGAGGAGGATCCTGAAAGTGATCTTCCTAGTGAAGACAGCCATGTGTTGCGTACAGGTACCCTGGCACACATGGCTGACTTCATGTTAGGATGCCTTTCTCGTGACCCTCGCATTACACGCATTCTGGCCACTATGGATTACTGGGTGTACACACTGCTCGACCCACGCTATAAGGAGAACCTTCCCACTCTCATTCCCGAAGAGGAAAGGGGTTCGAGAGTGTTGCTATACCACAGGGCACTGGTGGACAAACTGATGGTAAACTTCCCATCCGACAGCGCTAGTGGCAGAAGGCGCAGTTCCGAGGGCCAGGTAGCAGGGGAGGCGCAGAGATCAGGCAGCATGTACAGCGCAGGCAGGGGAACATTCTCCAAGGCCTTTGCCAGCTTTATGGCTCCCCAGCAAGACTGTGTCACCGCTCCCCAGTCAAGGCTGAGTCGGCGGGAGCACTGTAAAAGGATGGTGAGGGAGTACGTAGCCGATCGCACGACCGTCCTCCGTGACGCCTCTGCCCCCTACAACTACTGGGTGTCGAAGCTGGACACGTGGCCTGAACTCGCGCTGTATGCCCTGGAGGTGCTTGCTTGTCCTGCGGCTAGCGTCTTGTCAGAGAGTGTGTTTAGTGTGGCTGGGGGAATCATCACGGATAAGCGTACCCACCTGTCAAACGACAGTGCCGACAGGCTTACACTCATCAAGATGAACAAAGCCTGGATTTCCCCAGACTTCTCTTCTCCACCAGCAGACAGCAGCGATACGTAAGCAATACGTAGGCTGCACCCGCGGATGGAAGCTACATTCTCTCTCACCATCCAAAACGGGGACATTTCTGCTTCATCAATCTGTGTATAATATTCCTCCTCCTCCTCCTGCTCCTCCTCCTGAAACCTCACGTAATCACGCTGAACGGGCAATTTTTCTTAGGGCCACAAGGCTCACTCATAATTTTTCTAAACAATTTTTATATGTTTCAATGCTCTTAAAAGCGTTGAAACTTTAACTTGAACCAATTTTTCGTTAAACTGGGCTGCCTCCAGGCCTAGTTACCACTTAAGCCACATTAACCAAAGCGATTAATGGGTTTCACCTGCCATCTTGGTTGGGCATGGCCAATTTTTTGGATGTACATTAGTACTGTTGATACAGCAATTTTTGTGGGCCCTCGCCTACAGTGTAATCAAATGAATTTTTAGCCCACCTGCATTACAGCTGACGTTACATCCGCTGTGTTGGGCAATGCAATGGGATATTTTTATGTACCGCCGGTGGGTTCCAGGGAGCCACCCATGCTGTAGGTGCACACGGAGTTTAACCTACATGTGTCCACTTGTAAAGAACCCCAGTCTGACTGGGGCATGCAGTGTGGGCCAAAGCCCACCTGTATTAAGCACGACATTACTACCTCAGCTGTGTTGGGCAATGCAATGGGATATTTCTACGTACCGCCGGTGGCTTCCTGGCACCCACCCATGCTGTGGGTACACAGGGAATTATAAATGCATCTGTTTCCACTTGTAAAGAACCCCAGTCTGACTGGGGCATGCAGTGTGGGCCGAAGCCCACCTGCATTAAGCACGACATTACTACCTCAGCTGTGTTGGGCAATGCAATGGGATATTTTTATGTACCGCCGGTGGGTTCCAGGGAGCCACCCATGCTGTGGGTCCACAGGGACTTCACAATAGGGAGTTGTACCTGCCTGTGTCTATGAATTAAAAACCGCGGTCTGACTGGGGCATGCAGACACCTTGACAGAATGAATAGTGTGTGGCACATAGGTTCCCCATTGCTATGCCCACGTGTGCAGCTCCTGATGGCGGTGGTACAGGATTCTATTTCTCATTGCTTCTGTACAGCATTGTGGGCTATCGCCCCGCCCCTTTTAAAGAGGGTCGCTGCCTAGCCGTGCCAACCCTCTGCAGTGTGTGCCTGCGGTTCCTCGTCATGGCAGACGCACTTCTAAATAGACATGAGGGTGGTGTGGCATGAGGGCAGCTGAAGGCTGCGCAGGGACACTTTGGTGTGCGCTGTGGGGGGGGAGGGGGGGGGGTTGGGCAGCATGTAACCCAGGAGAAGTGGCAGTGGAGTGTCATGCAGGCAGTGATTGTGCTTTGTTGGAGGTAGTGTGGTGCTTAGCTAAGGTATGCCATGCTAATGAGGGCTTTTCAGAAGTAAAAGTTTTTGGGAGGGGGGGGGGCACTATTGCCGCTATTGTGGCTTAATAGTGGGACCTGTGAACTTGAGATGCAGCCCAACATGTAGCCCCTCACCTGCCCTATCCGTTGCTGTGTCGTTCCCATCACTTTCTTGAATTGCCCAGATTTTCACACAAGGAAACCTTAGCGAGCATCGGCGAAATACAAAAATGCTCGGGTCGCCCATTGACTTCAATGGGGTTCGTTACTCGAAACGAACCCTCGAGCATCGCGAAAAGTTCGTCCCGAGTAACGAGCACCCGAGCATTTTGGTGCTCGCTCAGCTCTAATATTTACCACTAGAATTCCTGAGGATTCCTCAGATCCTTGCTTTGTGGCAGAGTACGACTCTTCTTGGCTTTTTAAGTTCTGGTTCTTATACCTCCTCCTGTGTCTCCAGCTTATTCTTCTTATGTGTTCATCCTTACGGCTATTTCTAAACAACAGGACTGTTTGAACATTGCATCTTTTTCTGTGTGCTCTTAATCACTACAATACCCTGGATTACAGCAAGATCTTTCTGCCAATTATATATTTTAGGCCGACTACACACGGGTGAGTCAGACCCTGCATGCGGAATTCCAGAAGCAGGGTTTGACCCGGTGCCCGGCCGGTGACCCCAGTGTACCTCTCTGCCGTCTTCTCCTCTGCTGCTGATGGGCTGGCTGACGCGCCGGCGCACATGTGCAGTACAGAAGACACCGTGCTGTGGCTATGGTGATGACAGGCTGCTGCGACCATTCTGCGATGATGATTGCAGAATGACCATGGGATAGACGATCATCCATTGACTTTAATGGAGGCTTGCTATGCATAGCCCGCACAAAATCGCAGCATGCTGCGATTTCTCCACCACAAGCGGAAACTCGTAATCGATTTCTGCTCGTGGGCAGGAAATCACGTGTTGTCATAGCATGCTATGGGCTGGATTTGCTGCAGAATCTGAAGGTGAAATCTCGCTCTAGATTTTGCAGTGCAAATCCGCCCATGTGCAGGAAGCCTTACCCATTTTCTCCTCCACATCTCGGTAGCACTTTTGGTATTTTCCAAATGTGTTCTAAAGTTAGAAAGCCATTGAGTCATATTATCTTTAAACAGCTGCAGGTCCTCAAGAGATAACAGAGAAGCTAATTTGTTCTGAACAAGTTCAGTGTTAAAGGAGTTGTCCAGTTGTAAGCTATTCATGGGGTGCATAAAAAGAGGCCTAGGGCTGCATGACAAGAACATTGTTCTTCCTCTTTACAAGTCACTGGTCAGACCACACATGGAATATTGTGTACAGTGTTGGGCACCGGTACTCAAGAAGGACATATCAGAGCTTGAGCGGGTACAAAGATGGGCAACTAAAGTAATAAATGGAATGGGCGGACTACAATACCCAGAGTGGTTATCAAATCTGGGATTATTTAGTTTAGGAAAAAGACTGAGGGGCAACCTAATAACTATGTATAAATATATCGGGACAATACAGAGATCTTTCCCATCATCTGTTTATACCCAGGACTGTGACTGCAACAAGGGGACGCCCTCTACATCTAGAGAAAAGAAGGTTTCTGCACCAACATGGAAGGTTTTTTTTTTACTGTAAGAGCAGTGAGACACTGGAACGCCCTGCCTGAAGACCTGGTGAATTAATAGAGTTCAAGAGGGTCATGGACGTCTATCTTGAGCGATACAATATTATATGTTATAATCATTAATAACGACAATAGGGTTATTGATCCAGGGATTATTCCGAATGCCAGATTGGAGTCAGGAAGGAATTTGTTTCCCTTAAATAGGGAAAATTGGCTTCTACCTCATTAGATTTTTTTTGCCTTCCTCTGGATCAACATTGGCTGAATTGCATGGACATATGTCTTTTTATGGCCTTACATACTATGGTTGCAGGATCTCTCCGTCAACACACAGAGGGTACAAGACTTAGACACTACAAAACATTGTAAGAAACAAGAATAAACATGGCAGTCATCATGATTTCCAGAGAGGCCTACACCAGTACCTCTTTACAGTGCGTTGGCTATTTAAGACTGCGGGCATGTGCGTGCCCTTTGACCAGCAGAGACACACTTACAGGAGGCCAGTGTATGGTGTCTGCTGTGGACAAAGGGAAAGTGCATGCTGTGGCTATCAGCAGGGAAAAGTGAGGCAAGCTGCGGGCTGCGAACCGTAATAGAAAAGATGTATTTCCAGTCAACCCCCATAGAATTCTCTCCTTGTCCTCACAAGGGCTCCATCACACTAGTGATAAAATCGCATAATTTTCGTGCAATACGAGAGTGAGTGAAAACGCAGAATTATGATTTTTAATGGTTTCCTTCACTCATACGATGTTGCGAGAAATAGAAATCGCGGCATGCTCTAGCTTTCTGTGTTTTGCGTTTTTTTAATCTGTTTATCTGTAACACATTCATCTGTTTAAGCCCTGACATGTAGTTAGCTATTTTAAATTTACCTGCTTTTATAAACTGCTAGTCTAGCCCCGTTGATGATGCCGACAATACATGAGTTCCATCTTCACCTATTGTCCCCATTTAGAAGAGGAGATACACATAATTTCCGATGATAAATATTATTGCAAGAAAGTATATTATTAACCCTTTCCAATCCAATTTGTATACTGGTATTCCTTGGGGGCCTACTCTTTTTCTGCCGTTATAAAACAACGCTATCTGCTGGCTAAAGCCAGTATTGCATGAGGTGACACGTTGGATAGGCACCGACAGCAGAGAGTCTGGCAATATACAGTAAGAGAACCCTGACAGACGTCTTCCAACATCAGAACTGTACAGCATTAAATCATAATGTCTTTAGACTTTAGACAGTGGATTTGAAAGGGTTAACAAGTATAGCTGCTTCTCCCATATCATCCACTGAATAATCCAGTTTGTGGAAATAAATCTATTGGATGCATGTTTAATATCACAAGGCCTGCACATGAGAGTATGTGTATATGTGCTTTGTGAGAACATGATTGTGCTGCGAATGTATCCACGCTGCTTACTGTACTTTTTTGTGCTGCAGGGCCCATACACATCGGCGCGGAATAGACCCGCGTCATAGTTGAACCAGCTGAACAGCCTAATTAGTCCCCCGTTTTATCAAATAACACTGCAAACAGTTCCGTGATTTTGTGTGGACGGGGTGTGGGGTGGACAGGGTGCACATTTTTGCACCCCACATAGATCCCTTTTTTTCCTTGGGTGCGCAAATTTGCACAAAAATAGAGCATGTTGCCATTTTTTTTGCCTGATGAAAATGTAGATGCAAAAACGATAAATGTGAAGGAACGCATTGAAATTAATGGCTTCTATTGTCAGTGGTTTGTGCTTGCAAAATTGCTTGTGTGAAGGAGCCCTCAGTGAAGCTTTTTATTTTTTTAAACAATTGTCAATAAACGTCATCCAGGAACATTTACACAGAATTGTAAGGTAAAGTCCAAGTCATATTCCTGACATTCTTTTCATTTTAAGCTGACGAGAAAGAAAACGTTAATACCATCTCAACTCTAGACGTTAATTGAACTTTAATTGTGTGCGTGGGTAACGCACGTGCTAGAAACCGAACCGTGTGATCTTTAGTTTAGGACAAAAACTGATTGCTACTTTTAAGCTAAATTGTCATAATCAGTTTCCAGTTCTTATAAACAGTAAGATGGCTCTAAAACTACATTAAATGAGAACAGACAACATCAAAGACTCAGGACTAGGTACAATGGGAAACTTTGAGGAGAGAGAGTGTGTGTGTGTGTAGGGAGGGGGGAGGGGGAAGGGGGGGGGGTGCTCTACGACCTTGTGTGGTTGACTTCTAGCAGTCTCCGGTAATCCACTGAGTTCTGGAACTCGAGCCAGTAGAACCATGTCTTCGCAAACTTTTCTTGAGTGCTTTTGAGAGACGCCGTAAGGTCCTCTATCTCCTTTATCCCCTGTATCGTGTTAAGCCATATGGCCACCGAAGGCGGCGTAGTCTGACGCCAGAGTCTTGGTACACATGACCTTGCTGCAGCAACCAGGTGACACACTACTGAGTTTTTATACACTGAAAGAGGAATCTTGTTATGATGTAAAAGAAAAAAGGCAGGTGTTTTAGGAATGGGGTATTCTGTGAATTTAGAGGTAATCTGCCAGACTTCCGTCCAGAAGCCCTCCAGCACAGAGCAGTCCCAAAAGACACGTAAGAGAGTCCCTCTAGCAGAGCCACATCTCCAACACAGGGGACAGATCGATGGGTATATTTTGTTTAAAAGGGCGGGCACCCTGTACCAGCGTGATAGCACTTTATATCCTGATTCCTGGGTTTTACTGGACATGGATGAGGAGTGTGTGAGAGTAAAAATTTTTTCCCTTTCTGTCGGGGAAAGTGTTATTTCAAGATCCTCCTCCTATTTCTGAATAAAGCCCGGAGGTTGTGATTCTGGTTGTGTGTTGAGGATGCCATATACTAGTGACAGCGTGTGTCTGGACTGTTTGCCAGAACAGTATTGGAGATGGGTCTTGTGTCTCCGTCAGGAAGTCCGTAGGTAGCCATTGTCCGTCGTGTAGAAAGTAGGTGGCTCGAAATCTACCTCTCTGGAACCAGAGGTGGAAGGCTTTGCCCTCGTTACCCAGGGAAAACGAGGGGTTACCCAGTATTGGGAACATTGGAGAGGGTCTGGAGGCAATGCCTGGCCTTGTCAAGGTTTTTGCTGCGATCGCCAGGGTGGGACCGATTGTGGGATGATGAGTCAGCTCCATGGAGGTTTGTTCTTGTAGCTAGGGTAGAACCCTCAGAGGTACGGATGTAGCTGCTTGTTCTATAGAGATCCACTGTTTAACCCCTTAATGACATGGCCTATTTTGGCGTTGAGGACCAAGCGATTTTTTGGTATTTTTCCATCTCCATTTTTCAAAAGCCATAACTCTTTTATTTTTCCGTGGACGCAGCCGTATAAGGGCTTGTTTTTTGCGTGGCGAGCTGTAGTTTTTATCGGTGCCACTTTTGGGTACATAGACTATATCGTAAAAGTTAAATTTTTTTAAAATGATAACAGGGAGAGAAAACGCATCAATTCTGCCATAGATTTTTTTTTTACAGCGTTAATCATGCAGCATAAATGACACACTAAATTTTTTCTGCGGGTCGGTACGGTTACAACGATACAAAAATTGTTATACTTTTTTTAGGTTTTTACACTTTTTCACAATAAACCCCCCTTTTTTTTGGAAATCTTTTTTTTTTCTCTATACCTGCATTCAAAGTCCTGTAACTTTTTTGTTTTTTTATGTACGGAGCTCTATGAGGGCTTATTTTTTGAGAGAAGAGCTGTAGTTTTTATTGGTACTATTTTGGGGAATGTACAGCTTTTTTGATCACTTTTATTGCATTTTTTGGAGGCAAAATGCTAAAAATTAGCATTTTGCCTCTGTTTTTTATCGTTTTTTTAAACGCTTTTTGTCGTACAAAATAAAAAGCATGTTCAACTTTTTGTACACTTCGTTACGGACGTGTCAATACCCAATATGTGGTGTTTAAATTTTTTTTCCCTTTTTCTATGCTAATATTAGAAAAAGCATAAAAAAAGGGTTTTTTAAAACATTTTTTTTACATTTTTCTTTTTTTACACTTTTCTTTTCTTTTTTTTACACAATTTGAGTCCCTCTGAGGGACTTGCAGCACTGTGCCTATGATCGCTGTCATAAGGTATGGCAAAGCTGCTGCTCTGCCATGCCTTATCGCTTATACAGCTATCATAGGCATAGGCAATACAGGACACCAGTGTCTGCAGGGAAGGGGTTAACAGCGGGGGGGCGCATCTCCGATGCTCCCCCGCTGTTGCAGTGGGATGCCGGCTGTGACTGACAGCCGGCTCCCGCTGTGGGATAGCACGGGATCTTGTGTGATCTCGCGCTATCTCCAGGACGTACTGGTACGTCCTGTTGCAGGAAGTACCAGGCTCCCAGGATGTACCGGTACGTCCTAGGGTGGGAAGGGGTTAAGGGACGCATGTCTGTGCCAATCTATTATGCGAACCAGATGCGCTGCTTGATGGTATCGCGTAAAACTTGGGAGGCCCACACCCCCTTCTTTTTTAGGTCTTGTCAGGATATTGTGGGCGATGCGAGATGGTTTGTCCACCCACAGGAATTTGGAAGTAAGAGAGAGTAGTTGTTGGAAAAATTGTCCGGGTACGTGGATGGGGAGCACTTGAAACAGGTATAGTACTCTGGGGAGGATGTTCATTTTGAAAATTGCACATCTCCCGAACCAAGAAAGGAGTCCCTTAGTCCAGGATTTCAGGTCTGCCCTTATCCTACTCAGGAGTGTAGGATAGTTAGCCGTGTACAGATCCTCTACCTCGGGAGTAAGACTTATGCCTAGATATTGAATGTGGCCTCCTGCCCACGTGAATGGGAATGAGTTTTTAAGTTCACTGACTAAAGTTTGGGGGAGAGCTATGCTGAGGGCCGCGGATTTGTGGTAATTGATTTTGAAGTTTGAGAGCTCGGAGTATTGTTTGATTTCAGCTAACAGGTTTGGTAATGAGATTCGCGGGTTAGTAATACAAAATAGGAGATCGTCTGCATAGGCTGCGATCTTATGTTCAGCATCAGCTAGTTTGATTCCTGATACATTTGGGTTGAGGCGAATTCTGGCTAAAAATGGCTCTAGGCACAGGATGAAAATTAGGGGCGATAGGGGACACCCTTGTCTCGTGCCGTTTGAGATCGGGAAGGGGGGTGAAATTTGCCCGTTAACCCTAACCGACGCCGTGGGGTGGGAGTAAAGCCTTGAGATCCAACGTAGCATTTTGGGGCCCAGTCCCAGGTAGGTCATAGTGGTAAACAGGAAATCCCAGTCCACCCCGTCGAACGCTTTGTCTGCGTCTGTGGACAACAAACAAGCGGGTATAGCCAATTTATTGGCCAGGTGAATTAAGTTTATCGCTTTTGTCGTGTTGTCCCTTGCGACCTGGTCTCTGCGGATTGTATGTTGCAGGAAAGGGGAGATTCTTTTTGCCAATATTTTTGCGAATAATTGCAGGTCAATGTTCAGCAGGGAGATAGAGTGGTAACTTTGACATTGTGAGGGGTCCTTCCCTTCTTTTGGTATTACCGTAATGTGGGCTCCTAGAGTGTCTCTGGGCATTTCTCTTCCTGAAGTAAGGGAGTTGAAGGCTTGTATGAAATGTGGGGTCAGGGTCTCTGAGTATTTTTTATAGTATGATAGAGTGAGTTCATCTGGCCCAGGGGATTTTCCCGTTTGGAATTCTGTGAGCGCAGCTGTAAATTCAGTCTGCGTAATCAGGTCCTCCAATATACCTGATTTCTCTTGTGAGAACCTTCGCATGTTTGATTGTTGTAGGTATTCCTGTATTTTGGACTTCTATGTGGCCCTATCCTGGTCCGACAATGAGGGAGTTAAATTGTATAGGGATTGGTAGTAGTCACAAAATGCTTCAGTTATCTGCTGAGGTAGGTGCATGGTTTGGCCGGAGGAGGAAAAGATATGGGGGGCATATGTTTTGGCTCTGGTGGCGCAGAGGGCCTGGGCTAGAGTGCGGCTTGGTTTGTTACCAAACTCATAAAAATGACGTCTACATTTTGCTAATGACCCCTCCGTACCTGGTCCGTACCTGGTCCCTCAGTTGTACTAGTTTCCCCGCCCTGGCACTATCCTACGTGGTTTTGTGTAGGAGTTCAAGTGTCTGAATTTGGTCTATTAGCCCAAGCAGGTGTGCTCCCTGCTGTTTTTTAATGTGAGACCCTAGTCCTATGCAGAAGCCCCGGATTACACATTTGTGGGCCTCCCAGATTACCAATGGATTCATATCTGAAGTACAATTATTTTCAAAGTAATCTGTTATGGCCTTTTGAATCTATCCCGATGTCTCAGGGCCATGGATGAGGAATTCGTTTAGGCGCCAGTGCCAGACTCTATCATGGATTGTGGGAAGTGACAGGGAGAGGGTTATGAGGGCGTGGTCCGAGAGTGTGATGCTATCTATCTTCACTGAAGCTAGCAGTGGGAGGGTCAAGTGGTGTATCAGGAAAAAGTCAATCCTAGAGTATAAATTGTGTGGAGGGGAGAAGAACGTGTAGTCCCTGGTGTCGGGGTGTAAGACCCTCCAGGCGTCTATCAGCTGTTGTTTGTGAAGCGTTTTCTTAATCCTACAATGTGCGGACAGTGTGAGGCAACTGCTTCTTTTGGATGTGTCTATGAGTGGCTCGAGCGGAATGTTAAAATCTCCCCCCAACACCAGGGTGCCCTCCTTGAATTCCTCCAAGTCCTCCAGGGCCCTCTCTAGAAAAGACACCTGGTTGGAGTTGGAAAGGTACATGGTTGCTAGCGTGACTGGTGTGCTGGCGAGCTTACCTTTAACAAAGATGCATCTTCCCTCAGGGTCGCACTGCGTTGCCGTGTGTTCCCATGGGATTGAGCTGGGAATTAAGATCGATACTCCTTTTGATTTGGACACTGGATTCAGACAGTGGTAGGCGTTCGGGAGCCTGGCGTCTGAGAATCGAGGAGCTGCTCCTGCTCGGAAGTGGGTCTCCTGTATGAAGGCTACCTTTTCTTCCAGAGGAGGCAGAGGATGGAGGACCTTTTCTCGGGGACATTTAGGCCCTGTGCATTAAGAGAGACAACTTTGAGATTTGGGGTAGTTGAAGGCATGGTCAATGCACTTGTGGTCGTATCGGGGAGTTGTTATGGGGTTAGTTGAGGTAAAAACTGTCAGGCAGGGGGAGGGGCAGGGAAGTAGAGGAAAAAGAGGTTAGGTAACGGGCGGATAACATGCACAGAAGGGTAGGAGAGGAGGGTTGACACAGACAGACAAATTTTCTATTATCTCTAAGTTAGTCAGAGGGCCTGTACTCCCACGAAGGAGGGGAGCACCAGGAGCTCTGTAGCCCTACTGGGGGAAGTGAAGCTATTTTTATAAATGATGTTATCTTTTTCACTAGCTTTTGTATATCTCCCTTTTTTGTGTGTCTGCAGTTTAAATGTCATTGTGGGTTTACCTAGGTGGGAATGTACTTTCAGGATGCATCATAGCCGGCGCTTCTGTAAACTACAGTTCCTAATTTCTTCATAATTTCTGTGCTTGCACTGTACAAGACACAGCCTGTATTATAGGTCATACACAAGTAGAAAATGTAATTATTTGTATAAATACTGGAAACCAACTCTTATGTTTAATATGTTTTTACTAAAACTTGTATGCAATTTTACATATAAACAACAAAAACAAAAGTATGGCATATAGCAGGTCTCGCAGGACCGCAATAATGGCTTATAAAGAAAAAGGAGATATTGTATCAGATAATGCGACAATAGGTTCTACTATACATCCTGCGGGTACATCGTATATAAATTATATATGCATAATAAAACAATATATCGCCGGGCCCTTGGACCTAACAATTTCTTGCGCTCATGAACTAATGCAACTTTAAAACACCTGCAGCCATATAGAAAAAAAATAAAAATATTAAGGGTAAAGAAAAGGAGGGATAGTAAATCTTGGGAAGAGCAAGAAAAAGGAGAAAAGGAAGAGAGAAAAAGGATGGGGGGTGTGGTGGCTAGCAGAGAAGAAGGTAAACCCTCTAGTAGCAATAGAAAAAGAACTAATTGAAACCTCGCTATGTATCATCAAGAAACTGGCTCTAATCTAGGGCCTCCTCAAGAACCCTTCAAGGACCATCTCTCTAATATTTTGGAACTTGGGTGAGTCATGGAATGCACGACCCTCATCCACCAATTTCTCCATATATACTAATTGATTCAGCTCCTGGATAAATTCCAGAGTCGA
This sequence comes from Eleutherodactylus coqui, assembly GCF_035609145.1. Classification (NCBI taxonomy): domain Eukaryota; kingdom Metazoa; phylum Chordata; class Amphibia; order Anura; family Eleutherodactylidae; genus Eleutherodactylus; species Eleutherodactylus coqui. Next base: position 74,169,199 of record NC_089845.1, read on the forward strand.
GGGGGTGACGCTACTCCGACAATCGCATGGGATTACAGCCCTGGCCGCAGTGAGGAAATGGCATAATAGACCTTTTTAATAGTGGAGTAAAGGCCAGGAATGACAGAAAGCAATGCCAGCTGCGGGTTGACCTCCACCATGCCACGGGACACGCCCCTCAAAGACTTTATTCGAGAAAGGTTGAATGAGTGGGCATTCCCACCATATATGTAATATGGTACCAAGCTAGGATCCACATCTCCAACATACATTTGAAATTGAGGGAAATATGCAGTGAATCAGGTCTGGACATCTATACCACCTGGAGAGGAGCTTAACATTTTTCTCTTTCGCCACACAGACCAAGGGTACTTTGTGTGCAAACATGAAAGCTCTCTTCCAATAAGAGTTCTGCAACTCCATGGCCAACTCCCTCTCCCAACCCCTGATGTATGGTGGAAGACCTTGTGTGAGCCTCCCCAAAATGATTACATAGATCCTAGAGAGGACCCGGACCAGGGAGTTGGCTCACAAAACCAATTCTTCAATGGGTTCAGGGGGGGTTGGAAGGGGTATAACCCCAACTGAGCCCTCCAGAATGAAGACAGCTGGAGATATTCCATCCACATCAGTTACTGATCAAGTCAAAATGCCTGTAGCTCATTAAATGTTGGCAAACCCCCAGAACTCGCAATCTGGGAGCACCGCATGTCCTCCTCTTCCCGCTAGCTGAGGAAACTCTGTCTCTCCTGCCCTGGAGGGAATATGGGGTTGTGAAAAAGGGGGGGGGGGTCAAAGCTCCTCTAAGAATCACAATGTCCCCTCTGGTTGTCAACCTGTCCCACACGACCAGACAGTTCAAGGTCAGTGGGGCATGGGGTAGAACTGCCAGCCTATCCTTAACAAGGATCCACGGCAATAGGCGTAAGTAGGGACAGATCAAATCAGTCTCCAAGCCTACCCACTGTTTCAAGGCAGCATGATGGTGCCAATCCACCAACCTGGTGAGGAACGCGGATGAAAAGTAAACTTTGAGGTCTGGGAGTCCCACTTCCCCCCCTGGGTTTCGTGTGTGATATGGTCCGGTAACTAATACGGCTATTCTCCCCCCCCCCCCATACAAATCTGCTGAACACCTGTTGAATTTGTTTAGAATAGTGTGTGGGCAGCTTAATTGGCAGGGTCTGGAAAGGTATAGAAATTTTGAGGCCACATCCATTTTTAAGACATTGACTCTCCCGAACCAGCTCAGCTGCTTAACATAGCCATTCAATTCACGAGGCACTTTCTCCAGCACAGAGGCTGATATAGAGAGGAAACATCTGCTGCTAAAGGCGCGCCAAGATATTGGATGAAAGATGATCGCCACTTAAAGTCAAATTAGTCTGCTAGGTGAGCTACCTTACCCATTGGGAGAGAGATATTCATGGCCTCTGATTCATGCAAATTAACTTTGAAGTTGCTCAAGTGTCCATAACTGGAAAACTCCAGAAGGATCGCCGGAAATGAAATGCGTGGCTGGGAGATGAACAGAAGAAGATCATCCGCGTATAAGGCCTTCTTGATGGTCTGGGTCCCACACACATCAGGATTGTTCCGCAGTGCCACAGCCAAGTGTTCCATAACAATGGCATAGAGAAGAGGGGACAGAGGGCAACCCTGTCTCGTCTCGTTTCCAATAGGTACTGGGTCAGACAAAAGGCCATTCACCCGGATCTATACTGACAGGTTCACGTACAATGCCAGGACCCGGTCCAGAAACTTAGGCCCCAGACCTAAATATGTCAGCGAGATTCTTAGAAAGTCCCAGCTAACGCCTCCTCTCCACCGAGAGCAGACAAAACGGCTGTGACAACTGCTGGGCCTGACTAATGAGTAGGAGAGTCTTGTTGCTATTATCTCTAGCCCTTTTATAAACTCCACTTGGTCATTGTGTATATGGGCTGGCAGAATGGGAGCCAGCCAGCTTGCCTGCCAGGACCTTAGAGAATAACTTGACATCTAAGTTGATGAATGAGATTGGACAATAACTGGGGCATAGACCTGGATCTTTCCCTGGCATGGGGAGTAATGAAATATGGGTGACTGAGAGGGAAATGGAGCAGAGGAAGATATTTGTTTGAACGGCTCTTTCAAAATAGGAGTAAGGATTTCCTGGAAGTGTTTGAAAAAGCGAGAGGTAAACCCGTCTGGGCCAGGGGCCTTCCTTGTTGATGTAGCCTTAATGACCTCTCCAAATTCCTCTGCCGTGAAATCCATCTCTAGAGCCTCTCTAGTTTCTCCTGGGATCCTCGGGAGGGCCGTTCTCAGTATACAGTCATTAATCTTAGCTTTTCGATTGGCAGGGAGCATATCAGCCAGCTGATCTTGTATGTTGTAGAGTCCGTGATAATAACCCGGAATGCCTCTGCAATCTCTTTGGGGTCATGCATCTTATGGCCTGTACTGTTCACTATGTGGGGTTCATAGGGTGAGGTTAGTCCTACAGTGAAGATAGTGCGCCAGTGAGCGTCCACACTTATTGGCATGCTAATAACAATAGCGCTTAAGGCTGTCCCTAAACCGCAAGTATTTTTGATCTAGAATGTGCCTCAACTCCTCTCTTGTGTTTAACAGTTCATTCTGTGTGAGTAGGGTGCCTGACCAGCAGAATAATTTCTCAAAATTTCCTATTTTGGCCAGCAGGGAGACGATGGTGGCTGACTTCTCATGCTTCAGGTGCGCCCCATGCTTAATAAGGACTCCCTTTAAGATGCATTTAAGTGCCTCCTGTTGCACTGGTTTAGGTGTGGTGTCAACCCGATGATCGTTGAGGAAGTTTTTGATAGTGCTACGCAAGTCCACACTGCACACCGAATCCTTCAAAAGATTGTCAATCAACCTCCAAGTCCAAGGTCTCTCTGGAGCCCCTGGAACATTTAGAGTGAGAAGAATTGGGGCATGGTCTGACCATATTGCTGACCCAATAGATGCCACCGGGCCCCAGGTTAGGGCATAATGACTCTTGACTATAAGGTCAATGAGCCTATGTGAATGGTGTGCAGGGGAGAAGTAAGAATAGTTCAGTTCTGTGGGGTGAGTCACCCTCCAGACGTCCACCAGCTGTAGCTTCCTAAGAGCCTTGTGGAACAGACGGAGATGTGGCTGAGACTTTTAGTGCCTTGATGTTCAGTCTTTCTCAGGATCTAACGGGAAGTTAACCCCTTAACGACCAGCCCATAGTGTTTTTACGTCCTCCCGAAGTGGGCTTTATTCTCTGAGGACGTAAAAACACGTGTCCTGCAGAGACTAATGCCCCTCGGACTGTGGACGTGACAGCTCCATGCTGTTGGTGTCCGCAGGTAGCTGACAGCATGGAGCTGTCATCCCGGGCTGTTCGGAGCCCCCCCCGGCATTGCGATCGGCGCTATGCAATGGATAGCGCCGATCGCAAAAAAGTAAATAAAAGTGCCCAAAAAGTTAAAGATTCAGCTGCTCCGATGGATCGGATCCATCGGAGCAGCTGAAATTCCTCACCGAGCTCCGCCGCACGACTCCCCACTGTCCCGATGCTTCGGGCGCCGTAGCCGTCCTTCTGCGCATGCGCGCCAGGCGGCATTACGTCAGCCGCATGCGCAGAAGGCCCGGCGGCGCGGGAGACTTAAAATCTCCTGTCTCCCGGCTCCTGTAGGCAGTCCCCGGTACCGCGATCGCCGTTATGCAATGGATAACGGCGATCGCGGAAAAGTGCAAAAAAGTGTAAAAAAAGAAAAGTTTCACCTCCCCTCATGGATCGGATCCATGAGGGGAGGTAAAAAAACTCACCTCAGGTCCGCCGATGTCCTCCGGCCGGTGTCGGGACCCCCCGCTGGCTTCTGCGATGTGCCGATGCGGCGCGCATGCGCAGAAGCCGGCGAGCCCGGCAAATTCAAAATCTCCCTGCACCCGGCTGTCACAGATAGCCGAGTGCAGGGAGATATGACTGGGGACCGCTGTATGCGGTTTCCAGTCATATGATCATCATTATCCATCAGATAAGTTAAAAGTAAAAAAAAGTTTAAAAAGTTAAAGTTTCATCTCCCCTTACGGATCGTATCCGTAAGGGGGGATGAAATTACGTACCCAAGGTCCCGGATTTGTTCCCTGGTGGGATGTTGATCCGCGGATCTTACCCCAGCTTCGGCGCATGCGCCCGTCAGCATGATGGCGGACGCATGCGCAAAAGTGAAATATTGCCCAAGAAATATAAAATCTCCCTGCTGCTGGCTACAAAAGGTAGCCAAGAGCCTGGAGATGTCACGGGGAGCCGTGGTATGCGGTTACTGGTCACGTGATCGCCGTTATCCAATGCATAATTGCGATCACGTAAAAGTTCTTTAAAAAGTGGCAGTTTCATTTCCCCTCACCGATGCGATCGGTTGGGGGAGATGAAACATCTTCTCGGAGGCTTCCGCATTTGAATCCAGATGCGATTATCCTCCATGGATCCTGCCAGCTTCTGGGTATGCGCCCGCTGGCAAAATGCCGGACACATTCGCAGGAGCCGGGAAGCCCAGGAAATTTTAAATCTCCTTGCTCCCAGCGACCAACGGTCGCTGAGTGCTTGGAGCAGTGACCGGTGGCCTCGCTGAGCGGTCCCTGGTCACGTGATAAAGTAGCGATCTAACATTAGGCCGGTCACGCATGAACGGAGATGAATTACGGGTTCTGCATGCGCTTGATCAGCGGTAATCCACGGATCAATCGCATGCATTGGATTACACAATTCCCCCCAATTAGCGGGTCGGAATTACGTAATCCACTCGCAGAAACAGAACACAGCATTCTATATTTTACCGCGGATATCCGCGACCTAGAGCCCATTGTGCTCTATGACCGCGGATATACCCGCAGCCCATATGCAAACACATTGTGTACGGCTGCGAGTACCCGAGTCATCTCTAAGCGACGGCACGGGAAATGCAAACAAAAAAACGCCTGTGTGAGTAGGCTGTTATGCGCAGTACATTACGCGGCCGTACGCAGGGTCACAGCCGGGCTCACAGATGAGATCCACTGCGGGCCTCCGCAAGCAGATTCCGCCTACGGCTACGTGAGCCCGGTTTTATTCAGACCGCTACCAGTAATCCGTAATTTACAAGAAGCCCCGGGAACCTTCGTCTTCCTGCAGTTCCAGGCGCAGCTTGTTGAGCGCCTTCTCTGTGAGACCGCTGCACCGCAGCAAGATTACAAAGCCTCACAGCGCAACTTTCTACACCCCATCTCCGCCGCTGAGGTTACGAAATACCCCCCAAAATACATGAGAGGAGGGGGGGGGGATACCCGGTTTTCTTGCCCCATGTGCCCAACCCAACCAGCCTCCGTAATTACCCCTGTCTTCGGACATAAAACGCAGTTTATATTATTACCTTTATCTAATATTTAGGGAATGCCAAAAAATGGGGGGTGGGGGGGGGGATTATTTTTAGGAAGTCAAATTTTTTTCCGTATAAGTGGGCAAGGGGGCCTGGAATTTATGCAGTTCTGCCCTGAAATCCAGCGGGCATTCCCTCCATTATGGGCCTAGCCATGTGTCCTGTAAGTATATTAGGGCTACAATGGGTATGTTTCTGAACACGGGACAAACAGGGGTATCCATTTTAGGGTGAACGTCTTCATTCCTATGTACACTGTACAAAAAAAAGTGTTTTTAAATTGACAAAATTGCCAAACAAATGAAAATCGTAATTTTTTCCTTTTGCTTTGCTTAGATTCATTCAAATATGCAGTACACCCCTAGATGAATTTGTTAAGGGGTCTAGTTTTCAAAATGGGGTCATTTGTGGGGGTTCTCTATCGTTTTGGACGCTCAATGGCTCTACATGTGGGCAATGGGGACTGGAATTTATTCCGTTGTACCCTGAAATCCAACGGGTGCTCCTTCGATTATAGGCCTAGCTATGTTTCCTTTAAGTAGATTAGGGCCACAATGGGTATGTTTCTGAACACGGGACAAATGGGGGTATCCATTTTGGGGTGAAAGTCTTCATTCCTATGTACACTTTCCAAAAAAAACAGTTTTTAAATTGACACAATTGCCCAAAAAATGAAAATCATAATTTTTTCCTTCTGCTTGGCTTAGATTCATTCAAAAACTGTGAAGTCAAAAAATTCATCATACCCCTAGATAAATTCGTTAGGGGGTCTACTTTTCAAAATAGGGTCACTTGTGGGAGTTCTCCATCGTTTTGGTCACTCAATGGCGTAATCAGGCTTGGTCACTAAGGGGTTAAAGTCTCCCCCCCAAAACTACAACACCCTCTGCAAAGTCTGCCAACTTGATAAGTATTGTTCTACCCATCCGTACAGGACTCTGATTGGGAAGGTACCACACTGCAAGAGTGAGGAGTTTGCCCCACAATCTGACCTTTAAGAAGATAAAGCACCCCTCCGGATCAGTCATCTCGTCTAGAACCTCATGAGGTACCACTCTGTAACGCTATCAACACCCCTCTTGACTTGGTTGTCGGATTTGTACTGTAGAACCATGTTGTAAAGTGCCTGTCTCCCGAGACCTGCACAGAAGTGCATCTCCTGAAGAAACAATACATGGGATTTTAGTTTATGCAATTGATACAAAATCTAACTACTTTTGTTGTGCTACATTAAGGCCCCGCAAATTTAGGGAGCAGAAATTTAATTTAGACATGTCTGGGGGCAGTAACTATAGCACAGTGGAGGCCACAAAGGATGCCGGATACAGACAGACAGAAAACCACCAAGAGGAAAAGCAAGGAGGGAAAGGAGAGAGAGAGGAAGAAGAAAAAAAGGGAGGGTGTGTGGAGGAGGAGGGGGGCAATGAAAAAGAAAGAGAAACAAATAAGTGTAGGGCCAAACAAGAAAAAAAGAAAAACAGCAATTTACACGAAGATCAAAGAGTTACTCGGGGTGTACACGAAACCAAAATATTAGCAGCCGCCCCAGAAACATGGAGGCCGCCGCTTATCTGGAGTGTACCCACCCCTCCTGCAGAAGAGAGGGACGCCTGCACCCCAAAACATAGAAAGGGGGAAGTAAAGAAATTTAGAAACTTCCTGTGGGCTGACTGCGGAGTATCCACCCTAAAAAGCGTCCCCTAGCCCACAAAAAGCCATCAACATCATGTAAAATTTGTGAAAAACCATTCTCAGTTAACTATGGTAACCTTAATACTAGCAGCATATAACATTTGTAACAAAAAGGTATCGGCAGAATTCCTTAACTTACGACTATCAGCCACGTGGGGAGCGGGCACCACCTTGGCTCTCTTGGTGTCATCGTCTTCTGGGGCCCTTGTGCAGTTGCCGAGGTAACTTGGCCACGGGTAGAGAAGGCAAGGTTGGCACAGGAAGACCAAGCATTTCACAGAAGGCCAGAACCTCCTCAGGGTGCTCTCTCAGAATTCCTCTCTGGTGGACCTGAAGGCGAAAGGGGAATCCCCAGCTGTAAGCTATGTCCTGGCAGTGGAGCACCTCCAGCAAGGGGTGGAGAGCCCTCCTTTTGGACAAGGTAAATCTGGAGAAGTACGGTACAATTTGGAGCCTTCCCCCTTCATGCTGTATTTCCCGTCACTATCATACTCCGCTCATTATAGCTTCTTTCAATCGAAATCGATGGACCCTGCAGACGACATCAAGAGAGCGATCTAGATCTTTGGGGCGGGGGCCAAGTGTCCTATGACATCTGTCCAGCCCAAGCGGGGCGTCTGCTGGAGCTTCTCGAAGATTGTTGAAAATATGCCGTACAGTTTTCACCAGCCCAGGGGGGTCTACATCTCCCAGAGACCTCTGATACGGATGTTGTTCCTACATCCCTTGTTCTCTACATCATCCAGAGAGTCCATCAAGAAATGTAACTGGTGGGATATGGTAGCCAGAGCAGACTCATGATAATATAGATATATTATTATGTCAGGGTGCCTATGGGTTACTTTAGTTTGCACAAAAATGAAGAATTAAAAGCTAAGTTTTACTTGTAATGTATAAACTGCAAGCACTGATTCACAGGTGAGTATGCAATTTAGTCCCATGAAACATGCTGCGTTTTCATGGACCAAATCTGCAGATTCCCTGCTGCGTTTTTGTTGTTGTTGTTGTGCACATATTCATTGTGTATTTTACACGTGCAAAAAACCCCCAAGAAGGCCCCATTGATTTCATGCATAAATACTCAGTGAATATACATGTATAATGCGTATTTACGCAATCTCATTGACTTTAATGGGCTATTTCAGTCTATTTTCTCCATGTGTACATTGAATCTTAAAAATTCTAATAAATTGTTGCATTCTACAATGCTGTACATCATTGATTTGCACACTAGAGGGCGATCTACTAACAGTAAATCAGGGTTGCTGACTTCACAAATTCCTGGACAGTCCATATAAATAGGGGATATTTTTGTGTTTATGGAAAAAAAAAATTGACGAGTCTGTGATTTTTTTGAGGCTGGTGCCACTCGAGCAGGCTATTATGATTGTAAATATCATTTTACAGCTCACAGTAAATGCTGATAACCAGTTCATATAAGTATCTGACCCATAAACATGTATCACTTATAATCTTTATCATTCATTGGGGTTCTCCGCTTAGGGCTTAAATAGATAGGTGTGATTTTGTTCTGTTATGCGGCTGTCAAAATCACAGCCGCATAACGGGACAAAACCAAACCATTGATTTTAACCCCTTAGGGCTCAGTCACATGGGCACATCGGCACCCGTACACCGGCACCGATGCGCCCGTGTGACTGACAGTTAGAAGACGGCTGTCTCTCTCCAGCGCTGATGAAAGAACACATGACCGGGAATGAAGTAGGTCACATATTCTTCCTCCCGGCGCTCCAGAGAGAGGTCCGTCTTCAGGTACGGCCATCTGCTGGCTGCAGTCACACGGGCGCCGATGCGCCCGTGTGACTGAGCCCTTTATGACGTGGCCCTTTTTTTTCCATTTAGTTTTTTTCTTCCACACTTTTTAAAAATCGTAACTCCTTTATTTATCCATCCTTCAACATAGCTGTCTGAGGGTTTGTTTTTTGCGGGACGAGTTGTATTTTTCAATGGTGCTAATTAATGTACTAAAAAACTTTTAAAAAATTTCATAATTGATTAAAATGAAAAAAATAACAACATTTCACCATCTTTCAGTGCGTCTTTCTTCTACGGTGCACAAAATGCGACAAAAATGACATAAGTTTATTAAATGGGTCAGTACAATTACTACGATACCAAATTTGCATAGTTTTCTTGCTGTACTACTTGTATTTTTTTAAAAGACATTTAATTTTTTAAAAATTTTCTGCTGACATCTTCTGTGTATAATAACTTTTTTATTTTTCCGTTGACTTAGTTCAGCGAGAGCTCATTTTTTGCGGGATGTCCTGTAGCTTACGTTGGTACCATTTTGGAATACATATGACTTTTTGATCGCTTTTTATTGCATTTTTTCTGGGAGACAGGGTGACTAAAAAAGTGCATTATTATTATTATTGCTGGCATTCTTTATTTTTATTTTTTTGGACGATGTTCACCATGCGGGGTAAAGATGCAGCGATACCAAATATGTATTTTGTTTTATTATTTAGATTCTTTTATTATAAATATGGCAAAAGTTTTTTTTTTACTTTTATTACTTTTTAAAAATTTTTTATTTTAAATAATTTAACTTTATTGAGCTTATTCTTAGTTTTTTTTTTAGTCCCCAAAGGGGACAACAACTAGCGATGCTTTGATCGCTGCTGCAGTATGATGTAATGCCATAGCATGGGCATGGCTTGATAGGCATTCTGACATGACAGCCCTGGAGCCTTTCAGAAGGCCCCCTGCTACCAAGACACCAGTACAGATCCCTGCGATCCCATCACGAGGGGCCGTATGGGACCCCTGAACATTGTTTGGGGGATTTAAATGCTGCTGTCAGAATTGACAGTAGCATTTAAAGGGTTAACAGCTCCGATCAGTCGCGCAGCTTGTTGGAGCTGCTGCCAGTGGGTGTTGGGTCTAAGAAACAGCTGTCACCCGCGATGTATGAAAGGAGATTGCCGAGCAATCTCTATTCATACATATCTTGCCGATACAGGTCATCAAAAGGCGTATCGGCGGTCACTAATGGGTTAAATAAAGCACATATAGGCTGTTTACTGACAAATCTTTACCAAAAAGATTGGCTGGATAATGCTTCAATGCAAGCAACTTAAAGAGGACCCAAGAAGAAATATAAAGATGCATGAAGCTGGAAAAGGCTACAAAAGCATTGCTGAAACCGTGTGTGTAGATCAATCCACAGTTAGGCAAATTATCTACAGATGAAGAAAATTCTGGACTGTTGCTACCCTCCCTTGGTGTGGATATCCTGTTAAGATCACTCCAAGAGCACAACAGGCAACTCTGAAACATGTGGCATACAACCCAACAGCAAAAGATCTACAGAAGACTCTTAAAAACTGCGCAAACCTCTGTCCTTGTGTTCACTACTGGAAATACACTGAACAAGAATGGTGTTCATGGAAGGACACCACAAATGAAGCTACTGCCACTGTCCCAAAAACCATTGAGGTCCCATCTAAAGTTTGCTGTAGACCTCCTGAGTGTTCCACAATGTTTTTAGGGAAATGTTCTGTGAATTAATGAGACAAAAGTGGACCTTTTTAACACAAATGCACAACAATATGTTTGGAGGAAAAGAATACTGAACATCAACATTAAAACCTCCATGTGAAACATCTGGAGGGAGCATCCTGGTTTTAATTGTAACACGTGAATGAAAATGTTATAACATTTGGACGCTGTGGTTTCATTGCTGTGCTTTTAGTGCAGCTTACAAACAGCACATTTCTCTTGCTGTTTGCATCCATTTCCAGTTTTGGATCAGAAGAAGACATTCAAAAGCTGTATCAAAATACAGAGTGTAAACAAGACCTGCATGGGAGAAGGGTTGTTAAAGTGGTTGTCATAAGATGCACATTTATTCGCTATCCACAAGATAAGGGCTCTTTCACACGAACGTATATTGGACGCGTCTTCACGGCCGGCCGATATAGACTACTTATCTAATGCATGTTCAGATGGGCGTATTCCCGATGCATAAAAATATCCGGGTGGCAAATACAGTGCATATGTTGCGCATTTCAGCCGGACGTTTTTACGCCGGACGGAAAAGATAGTTGTAGAATATGGCAGCGTCTCCCATAGACTCCTATGGGAACCTATGGGACCTGCCAGAGAAGGGAGGTGGCAGGGAATGTAGCAGTGTGTCTGCTAAACGCTCACCCCCACTCCTCCTCTTCTTCGCTCCTTGCCAGCTGTCTGCAATGGGAAGGGGCAGGACTGGGCAGGAGCTAGTGGGCTAAGCTTCCACCTCGTTCTGCCCCCTCCCATTTCTGGCAGCCAAAAAGGGGTGCATTGGGGGTTGGGAGTTTAACACACTATCTCCTGCCCCATCCTGCCCCCTCCTCTTGTCCACAGCCCTGCTCGATGTTATTCCAGGTGCAGCATATAATAGCCACACTCAGCCACCTGAACGGGTGTTAAAACGGGAGTTAGAGATGTGACTTTGTCAAGGCTGCTTCTTGTTCACATGATTACTGAACAGTAATTAGGTAATTTTGATAATTCTTCGGATCATAACCGCACCTCTTCTTAACCCTTCTGCCACTATTTTCTGTTAAATAAATCGTTACAACGCTTGTTTACACAAAAGGATTTGCAGCAGACAATGATTTTTAGGGTGCTTTCCCACGAACGTATATCGGCTCGGTTTTCACGCCGAGCCGATATACGTCGTCCTCATGTGCAGGGGGGGGAGGATGGAAGAGCCAGGAGCAGGAACTGAGCTCCCGCCCCCTCTCTACCTCCTCTCTGACCCTCTGCACTATTTGCAATGGGGAGAGGTGGAGCGGGGGCGGGGCTAATTTGTGGCCCTTAGCCCCGCCCCGTCCCACCTCCTTTCATTGCAAATAGTGCAGAGGGGTGGAGAGGAGGCAGAGAGGGGGCGGGGGCTCAGTGCCTGCTCCTGGCTCTTCCATCCTCCCCCCCTGCACATGAGGATGACGTATATCGGCTCGGCGTGAGAACCGAGCCGATATACGTTTGTGGGAATGCAGCCCACAGTCCACAGGAAAGATCCAATCAGCAATAATCTAACAATTTATTGTCCTGAAACTGTACATATGTACACCCAACAGTTATCTATGTGTGCCATAAGCGTGCCGTGTATTCTTTTTTATAGGGCAAATATGTATCAGTATCTGTCTACTAGAAAATAAAACCAATGACAGTAAATACGGAGGCAAATACTGATGACTTATATTTGTAATGTCATCTGTAAGGGCTCATGTCCGTGACCCTGATTCCACCTCGTATTATGCATGCGTTGCACGGAGGTGTAATACACGGTGAATGGAGTCAATAAAAGTCGATGGACTTCTATTGATCCACGCACATGTCCGTGTAGACACTGCGTTTCAAGAGAAATAAATCACAGCAGCTGGAGCCCTATATACTTGTATGGGCTGCGTATGAAACATACGCAATACATTACGTTACAATGTACTGTTCACTGCCTAAGTGGCTGTGCTACACAATGCCTAAATAAATATCACCACACAGTTCTCAAGTACTATTGATATACAGTGACCAAATAACAGATCCATAAATAATGTTGCAAAGTACAGGCAGGAAAGTATTCTTACAATGTGCGTTATCCACATCTGTGTGAAATCCAAATGACCTGATCCTTTTACTTCATGATACTAGTTCCAATTCTTTAATTAAAATACAGTCCACATAAACAATGTAATTTGTACTTCCTTAAATGCATAAACAAAGTGCAGTGTATTAAAAAAAAGAAACAAATAATGACATAAATGGACTTATTTCTTTATTTACGTGAGTACATGCAGCGATAACGGTCAATCAAGTTCACAATAACAAAAACCTACTTTTCCCAGGAAATTTCATCCAAATTCCTATAATATACGCTTTATGTTTATGTATTGTATTTGTATCATTTAATTAAATGCATTTAGTTGTCCTAGTAATTAGTCAACATACCAAGGCAGAATTTATAAGATGTTGACCGTTTTTGGAAAATATGAGTGATCATGTTCTGGTCAGGTGAAGCTATTTATCATTACGGAATTGTATAGACTTCCATCCACTTGGGAATGAGATACCAGACACAGTACATGGACAGATGTACAACCAGAAGTGGAACGCACAGAGAGAAAGTGTAATGGAAAGATTTTTATTTCTTCCGTATTTTGGACCCGCTTCTGGTTTTGGCTCACAAAACACTGATGAAAAATACGTCCGTGTGAAGAAGCCCTAAAAGTTGGGCTCACACATTGTGGACATATTTCATTTCTTTTGCTGTGGTTTTCCTATATCGTGGTAAAACACTGTTTTGCTGGAATTTCGGAAAATCCTCTTTCCCCCTTTCCTGTGTGTCCTCTGCTAATGCCTAGCAGATGCCTGCTTACACAAGGGAATCCAAAGCTGGAAAACAACAATTTTATGTCATCATAAAAGACTCAATCAACATCAAACAAGAGAATTCTCACTGATTGTGCAGTCACTGCGCATGTTTACACTGGACAATGATTGAGGTCGATTTGCTCAATATAATAATCATAACCTTTAGGATCCGTTCTAGGCTCAACTGTATCTAGGCTGCAATACTGTATATACACAGAGTCATGTTGTCTTGGATGGGAATACCATATTTTCAAGTAATATATATTTAAGTAAGTTATTGAATGTTTTTACTTTTGGATGCTGGAGGCTTCTACTTTATTTTTGATGAAGCATGCCAGTACGCAGAGCAACTTGTGGATATTAATGCATTTCAAAGCTAACCTTACTTAAAGGGGTTTTCCAGGACATAAAAAAATGTTTTAAGGGCTTAAAATGAAAAGAAATTGAGCACTCACCTATTCACGCGGCTCCACATCCAGTACTGTAGCTCCGGTGCCTGCCGAACTGAAACGGGAGAAGCGGCAGTCCATCACATGCCTTTCATTGTGCAGATCACCGATCAGCTAATCGCAGGTTTCACCAGTGAATCTTCCATGGCTGCTGAGGCCTGTGACTGGCTAAGTGGTCACATGCACAATGAATGGCACATGACGGCCTGATGCTTCTTCCTGGTTCAATGGGTCAGACCGCAAAGCCGCAGTGCTGGATGTGGAGCCTCAGGGATAGTTGAGTATTTAATTCCTTTTCATCTTAAGCCCTTTTAACTTATTTTTTACGTCCCAGAAAACCCCTTTAAAATACATGATGTTATAGCGAGGGTTATGGAGTAGATCTAAAGAAACATGCATTTATACATAGATAGGAAAAGGCACAGACCTGGTGTGATTAATTTGCTCTTAAATCAATGCCATAACAGGATGAAAAAGCACAAACTTGGAGTGATTAATTTGCACCTAAAATAATACCAGTACAAAATGGGTAGAGGAGTAAATACGTAAATAGTCCGCTGACAAGGGATTTGACAAGTTTTATGATCTCTAAATTAGTCTTAGGGGGTCACCAGTGTGTTAAACACGCTTGAGATAAGACACTGGTGAACCGCTAACACACATGACATTTTCTTGTCAGACTGTTTTTGTGGGGTGGTTTGCCGTTGCCTTCCCCAGTCATCTTTTACCCACCACCAAGCTGGGTATTAATTTTACCAACCTCGGAAGGATGGAAGGCTGAGTCAACCTTCAGCGAGCTACCTGAACCAAGCAGGGATTAAACCCGCAACCTTCAGGTCGTGATATTTTAACTATCCAGACATTTCTTGGGAATCTCTCTCAGGTAAAAGTAATGGATCCAACAAATTCTTATCCGCTCTTGCTAACAACTTTATCTTCCAAAAGGTAGAAGAGAAAACAAGGGGATCTGCTATCTTGGACCTAATTCTTACCAACATGGAGAAAATGGTTGAGGAAGTACGGGTGGCTGGGATCTTAGAAGGCAGTGATCATGCTGTCCTTGAATTTTGGATAAAAGGGGAGGAAGACCTGAGAAAACTCAGACCTCAAGGTTGGATTTCAGAAAGGCGAATTTCAATGAACTCAAAAAGAGGGTAGGAAGAATGCAATGGCTGGTTATTCTTAAGAACAGAAATGTCCAAGAAGATTGGGAAATATTGTGAAATTAGATTCTCAAAGCACAATCATTAACAATCCCTAAAAGAAGGAAGAATGGGAAGCATTTAAAGAGACCAGGATGGATGAACACAAAACTTGCACACATGTTAAAAAGGAAGAAAAATATGTTTATCTAATGGAAAGAGGGCGGAATATCTAAAGAAGGATATAATGTGGTCTGCAGAAACTGTAGGGCAAGTGTCAGAAAAGCTAAAGCTGATAATGAATTGATGCTTGCAACAAAGGTCAAAAGCAGTAAAAAAGGATTTTGGGAGTATGCCAAAAGCAAAAGAAAAGTCAAAGATGCTATTAGATGCTTACAAGATGAAAATGGTGAAATGGTTAAGAATGATGTTGGGAAGGCCAAACTTTTAAATTCCTATTCTGTATATGTTTTCTCTCAGACAGTAGTTGGAACATCAACTGATCTTCCCCGTGCTATTGGGGGAATAAAAGAATGCAGGCTATCTATAAGCTAAGAGATGGTGAGGGAACACTTAGCTAACTTAAAGGAATTCAAGTCTCAAGGTCCAGATGAATTAAATCCTAGGATACTAAACGAAGCAGCGGAGCTAATTGATAAAGCATTTACCATAATCTTTGAAGTCCCAGAAGAATGGGAAAGGGCAAATGTTGTCCTATCTTCAAAAAAGGGAAGAAGATGGATCCAGGAAACTACAGGCCTGTGAGCCTGACTTCTATACTGGGAAAGATCTTTGAACAAATTATTAAACTGCATGTATGCAAGTACTTGGATGAAAATAGAGTAATTAATCAGAGCCAGCATGGGTTTGTAACAAACAAGTCATGCCAGACTAATCTAATTTCCTTCTATGACAGAATCACCGACTGGGTTGATCAGGGAAAAGTGATGGATATAGTATATCTTGACTTTAGTAAAGCATTTGACAAAGTATCTCATACCATACTTATTGAAAAAATGACCAAATGTGGGATTGACAAGGCAACTGTTAGGTGGATTCACAACTGGCTGAGTGATCGTACTCAAAGAGTGGTCATAAATGGCTTCACATCCAAATTGCAGAATGTATCAAGTGAGGTATCACAAGGCTCTGTCCGAGGCCCAGTGATGTTCAACATTTTTATAAATGATCTAGAGGAGGGAATTGATGTAAAACTGATCAAATTTGCCAACGACACAAAGCTAGGAGGAATAGCTAACACTAGAGAAGAGAGTATTCAAAAAGATCTAGAAAACCTTGAACAGTAGAAGGCGACCAACAGAATGGTATTTAAAAAGGAGAAATGCAAAGTCCTACATCTGGGCAAGAAAAATGAAAAAAGCACATACAGAATGGGAGGAATTGGGCTAAGCAGCAGCACATGTGAAAAAGACTTGGGTATACTAATAGATCATAGACTGAACATGAGTGAACAATGTGATGCAGCAGCCAAAAAGGCAAACACAATTCCGGCATGTATTAAGAGAAGCATAGAGTCTAGATCACATGTGGTAATTATCCCCTTCTACTCTTCCTTAGTCAGACCTCATCTGGAATACTGTCCAGTTCTGGGCACTCGACTTTAAAAAAGACATAGACAAACTGGAGCAAGTTCAGGGAAGAGTTACCAAGATGGTGAGCGGTCTGCAAATCATATCCTATGAGGAACAGTTAAAGGATCTGGGAATGTTTAGCTTGCAAAAAAGAAGGCTAAGAGGAGACTCAATAGCTGTCTACAAATATTTGAAGGGCTGTCACAGTGCAGAGGGATCAGCCCTATTATCATTTGCACAAGGAAAGACTAGAAGCAATGGGATGAAACTGAAAGGGAGGAGACACAAATTAGATATTAGAAAAAACTTTCTGACAGTGAGGGTGATCAATGAGTGGAACAGGTTACCACAGGAGGTGGGGAGTTCTCCTTCAATGGAAGTCTTCAAACAAAGGCTGGACAGACATCTGTCTGGGATGACTTAGTGAATCCTGCACTGAGCAGGGGGTTGGACCCGATGACCCTGGAGGTCCCTTCCAACTCTATCAACTCTATCATTCTAGGATTCTATTCTATGATTCTGTGAGTGAGAATTTAGGATTGCATTTCTGCTGCTTTAACACTCTTTGCCACACGAGACTCTTTAATAGTTTAAAATGAAAGCTTAATTTTTACTTGAGTATAAATGAAAATTATTAATGTGTGGTATAATGTAAATGTGTCACATCCTGTGAATAAATGTGTGTTGGGGCTTAATGTTTCTGACCAATCAGGGCAGCATCCAGATGCTTTTTTATGTTACTGAAAAAAACTATACAAAGGCCAATATTACCACCATTCAGTGACCATATAGCTGTATATACCAGCTCTGCACAGGTGTTCTATAGACCATATAAGTGATTACAGAACCATTATATCCAGTGATCACAAGTGATGTCTTCTCCAACTGAAGTCGTTCAGTTTCCCTTTTTTTCCATCTGGTCTCCACCACCATGATGATTTGCCCCAGCTATCATTTGTCTCTGCAGAATATAACGCACAATGCTCCTTACATTTTCCACAGCTCTACACAATCTCTCCATCTATAGTGTCCCCGATAGTAATAATGACACCCATGGGGCCATGTACAGTAATAGTATTCTCTATTCTTTGTCTGCTGTTGGCTTCACACAAGAAATTATGCTTTTAGTGCCCCCACAGTAAAAGGGCCCCTTTCATGTCCCACACAGTAGTAATGCCCATTTTATGCTCCCACTCAGTAATAATGACCCCTTTATGAATAAAAAGAATAACAATTCCCACTTTATACCTCAACTGAGCAATAATGTCCTTTTTGTGGTTCTAGCAGGTAATAGTGCCCTTTTCATGACCACAGTGAGTAACAGAACCCACTTTATGGCCTTAGTGCATCATGGTATCCCCAGCATGGCCCTGCTGAGGAACAATGCCCTCTGCATGGCCCCACAGAATCGTAGTGGCCCCTGCATGGCCTTGCATTGTATTATTACCCCATACATGGCCCCTCTCAGTATTATTGCTCCTTGCAGGACCCCAGGCCCACTCAGTACTATTGCCTTCTGCACTGTCCCACTCACTGTTCTTGCCCTGTGTATTGCCCCACTCAGTAACATTATCCCTTGTATAGTCTTATTAAGTAATGCTGGCCCAGCACCCATCTTTTAAAAAAATATGGGGGAATATAAAACATTTTTTTTAGTCACATCCCCTTTTTTGCTTTCTCTGCACTCTGATCGCTGTCCCAGCTGACCTCACCAGTCTCCGGATGCCTTACTCCCAATGGCCATGTGCCATCTAAGCATTTGACCAGTGAGGCTAATCACTGGCTAAGTTAATAGCAATGTTGAAGCTTGGAACTGGCCATGGCCCGCAGCAACACTTGTCTGACTGCAAAGAGATGAGTGGAGACTAGTGGGATCCAGAGGGATGGCATTCAGAGCAAATAGGGAGCGGAAAAGTTGAGGTGAGTATAATGTTTTTTTTTTTAATATTTACCCATTTTTTTTAAATGACAGGTGATATGTATGTATATATATAGAGAGAGATATATGTGTGTGTGTGTGTATATATATATATATTTTTTTAATATACCGTGTTTACCCGAAAATAAGACAATAATTTTTGTTCAAAGAGGTTTAATGTTTTTACATGTATAGCTGCCTGGACACTATTTAAATTGACTTTTTTAATTAACTGTAAGCAGGGCTTAATTTTGGAGTAGGGCTTATATTTCAAGCATCCTCAAAAAGCCTGAAAAATCATTTTGCATCCTCAAAAATTCTGGAAAATCATGTTATGTCTTATTTTCAGGGAAACAGGGTATATATCTCACCTGTGGAGTGTTAGCGCAATACTTGCTAGTTAGTATGTTTTCAGGTGGCCAAATTCAAGAGTAAATGCTGGAGCTCAAGGAAGCTTACAAATCACAACCAGCATTGAATGTGATAGGAAGTCATCTGATTTATTAATCAACAGAAGTATCTACACACAGACATTTGACGCTAGGCTAGAAGACGCCTCGCTTGTAAATATGTATAATTTATTATAATTCATTTATTATCATTGGTTATTAAAAACTCAAAAATTGCAGTAACGTCTCTTTAAAGTCAGGACTTCTCTCAGGCAGATTGAAGCGGTTTCTCATGAGACCTCAGTAAATGGCCTTGGAAAACGGTCTTTCATTCCTGTGATTATTTTTTATCATAATATCTGTATATGTGCAAAGAAAAGACAGATAAATGGAGAAGAGCAGGTTACAAGACAAAATAGAGGATAGTAAATATTATGAATCCTCTCACAGGAGCGTTTATTTTTAGTGTAGGCCAGTGAGGGCGAACCATTTAGAGACCGAGTGCCCAAACTGCAACCCAAAACCCACTTATTATTAGCAAAGTGCCAACATGTCAGGGGTCAGGGCCTATGACAACATATGATTTTTACCTCCGTCATTCTTAAAAGGACAAGGCTGTTTCAAAATAGACCGGGTTCAGATTTTTACTGCTTTTGGATGCGAAAATGCTGTGGAATTTGCCACGAAAAGTTCCACTGAGGATATTCTGCAGCATTCCCGCCTCCTGTAAACATACCCCAGCGGTAATAGTGACCCCCAGTGCAACCCCAGCGGTAATAGTGACCCCCAAAGCGGCCCCAGCGGTAATAGTGACTCCAACAGTGGCCCCCAGTAGTAATACTGACATCCCACAGCAGCCCCAGTGGTAATAGTGACTCCTACAGCAGCCTTCAGTAGTAATAGTGACACCCCACAGTGGCCCCAGTAGTAATAGTGACACCCTACAGCAGCTCCAGTAGTAATAGTGACACCCCACAGCGGCCCCTGTAGTAATAGTGAAATCCCCCCCAAGATCCATATACTTACCCTCCCTCCTCTGCTCAGCGCTGCTGCTGATCCTGGGTGCACACTGTGATGTCAGTGTGCTGCCGGATGCCTCCTCCCCTCTGCTCTCACAGAATCTAACAGGAGACGTCAGGGAAGGGGGAGGAGGATCCTGGCTGCACACTGATATCACAGTGTGCACCGCTAGCAGTGCTGCTGAGTGAATGCTGGCAGGGGAGCCTCAGCCCCTGCCGGTATTCACTAACATGGTGAGCGGCCAACGGCGGTGAGTGCCAGCACGGAGGGCTCTGCGTGCTGCCTCTGGCACGCGTGCCATAGGTTCACCACCACTGGTGTAGGCAGAAAAAGCAGGCAACTGGCTGCTGCTGCTTGAGAAATGGAAAGGGACATCATTTCCCAATGCATCTTGCTTGAGAAGGAGCCACTGCCGCTGGGAACACCCGTCCTAGCCCCATCCTCTTCCACTTCAGCATTAGTGCAGTCTGCCACAAAGGAGTCATGATGGTCTGTAGTTCAAATCTGTGGTGATTTGGGTGTCACAGGACCTCTAGGAGCCCTGGGTGACCACCCAGACTGCCAATACATATGAATCCACTATTGGACCCAAGTTTGATGCTAGTCAGATAGAGTAGTGCTTGAGCGGGAAGCCAAGGTTGGAGGTGAAACTTTATGCCATGGCACTACTGCCATGATGAGTCGCTCTCCTTTGCTGATGAGCTTTTTTTCTTCTGTGTTTATCAGCTGCAATGCTGTCCGACCACTCTTCCAAGGACATGTGACGCCCCAGCTGAAGCAATTTTGGTGCAAAAGACAGGGGACCCCTTTGGGGATAGGGACCCTGGGCAATTCCCAGTCTCTTCACCCCTAACTCTGGCCCTTTAGACAAACCTTGGCCCTTTGCAAAATTAAAGGTGGGGCCCCAAATTCTCAAATACAGTACGAACAACACAGTCCCTTTTTAGTTGATTCAAAAATTTATATAGTAAGCAGCCATAGAGGTTAATACAGGAGCTGAGTTGCATGCTGCAAGTAGAGGCAGCTTCAGTGTGTGTTTCTGCTCCTGTACCCATCGTGCGTCTGCTTCTGCTTGTGTAGTGGCCCAAAGTTGTAGTGTTGATGTATGTGAATGACTGTTGTGAGTGAATCCTGTGTGTGTATCCCTAACTGCGTGAGTGACACGGTTGTAAGTCTTGGGTAGTTATAGGGTGGAGCCTAGGAGAAAAGGAAGAGAAAAAAAGATAGTTAAGAGAATGTAGTCGGAGGAGGTGGACGTCCCAGCGTGAAGCTGAGGCGTAGAATAATGGTTCTCTTGCTACCTTAAAAAGAAGAAGAGAAATTTAAGGGGCCTGAGAAAAGTGAAGCTCGAGTGACTACTTTCACTGTGTCAGGAGTGCAAACCCCACGGACGATCTATCAGATAACTGGGACTGAGGATGTCTGGAGTTCAGAGGGAAGAGTGTCTCCTAGAAAGCATGTGAAACTGAAAGTGCCAAAAAGGAATGACACCTTTTTGTTGGAGAATCAAAGTATGAGTAACTCAGGTTGTTTTCTTGAGACTTCTCTATTTGACTTTTGACTCCTTATTTTGCGCAATGTGAATAGTGGCCTAGAAGAAGTGCTGGCATCACGTGACATTTATGTAAGAAGCCAGGAACATCATAAGCTGTGATGCTCTGCTATGTAACTGTGCACGTGACTGAGCTAGGCCATGCTGATGCTGCTGTCCGAAGAGATCATAGAGCCTCCAATGACCGCCATGGTAGTTTCCCCGTGGTCACCTCCGCAACAGTGGGCCTCCCGCTTGGGCCACCGCACTTGCGGCATCTGTCCTGGCTCCTTCATCCTCTGCACTATCAGACATAAAACAAAGCACACAGGGTATTCAGAACTGGGACAGACGCAAGTAGTATAATGTCCATACATCTCATCAAACTGCCCCCCTTTTGGAAAGTGACACGTGCCATGCCCATTCCCATGACCTCTGACCCCCCCCTTTGATGTGCCATCTGGCAGCCTTCTGGAACCTGGGGGCTCCTTACGCATTCCAGGGGCTGTGATGTATCATGAGACACACTGTGTATACAGTGTGTCTCATGATAATACGGTAAAGGCTTTATTATATTTATAGTCTGGCTTGATGTTATGTACCATTCAAGTCCCCTTATGAGTATGAGGGTTAATATATAGTATGCATTTCCACCCCCATAATAAGCTTTTAGCATTTCTACCCCTAATAAGCTTTTATGTATAGCCTGACAGTGACTGTATTATAGAGAACACACAGTAGACAAAATGCAAAGTTTTATGAAGCTTTATTGAGCGCACTGAATATATAACCGACGTGCGCTTAAAAAATATTTTAGAGATTATAGAGTTATTACATAAATGAATGCATAAACGGTGTACGTCAAAAATATAAAAATATTGGTTATAGAATTATTACATAGACATGTATAACACTGTATAATATTAACAGATATATAGTTACTTTTTACAATCATTTACAAACTTAACCCCGCCATGGTTTTGATCGCTTTTTAGGCAGTAAGCTCCCCTGTGTTATTCTGGGTGGCGTAGCATGACGAATCAAGTCCAGAATGTTTGAGTGGCAACAGCGCAAAAGTCTTTTTGACTTAAAGTTTAAAAACCATCATGAACTTTATTAAAAATTCAAGCTTCAATGAGTCCACCAATTCACGAGTACATGCGCCTGCAGCTATATCAGAACATTAGCCTCTGCTATTGCGTGCATAAAAACGTTCCAGCCCATCAGGATAGTTTTTCTCAAGAACGTGTGACTCTGCGTCTATTGTCTGTTCAGCGCGCGGAAATTGGTTCCGTGAATTGCGAGATTTTTATGTACCAGTTTGTCCTAATCGTTCCATGTGATAATATTCCGATGATTGAGTAGCGCAGTCAACAATAGCGCTGTGTTTTTCTTGCATGGTTGCGGCAGGCCCCAGCGTTGTATGACATCAGCTATTTCAGCATCGTAACACGCTCGTTCAGCTGCGTGTATGGACGGAATTGCGTAATCCGATGTGTCCATATCAGAGTCTTATCAGATTGATAGCAGTGATTATGGTCTCGTATAATATCCTAATATTACTGTAATATAATAATATAATATATTATATGTATATTTTTAATATACGCTCCTTAATATCTGCATGGTATAGTACTGTATTACTATAGTGGTATGATGAATATTTTAAAATGTGTTTTCTAGCGACCAGCTGCATTGCTAGAAACAAGTTTTTTGGCATATTAATGTTGTTTGTGTTTTTTCAGATGGAAAGCTAGTTCCCCCTTTGAAATTACTGCCATCCAAATTGGTAGCTATACATCGTTTACCCATTTGATTTCATATAGTGCTAGATATGGATACATTTTAAAATGTGCTAATTTTATCCACTTATCATTTTTCTGTTTAAAGTGGATAACTGGTACCATCCCATCAAGGATTTTGATGCCACACGATTCAACCTTTTATCTCCGCCACCCAATTGTAGGTTTTATACAGACGTATGCGCTGCTTTACGCATTTGTTGTTATGTGTTAGGCTAAATAAGTATTGTTTTGATACAGTTGCTGCGGATGTAAATGGATACCTACAAATGTTGTATCCTCTAGAACCAACCATAATTCACGAACGAGCATCAACGTCGACGGAAGTCGCCAACCACCCATGCAGTCCGTTAAGACAGCAAAATGGATGGGTGAGAATGGAGGACCCATCACCTATCCCAGGAGCCTGCAAAAACCAATAGCGCAGCAACGATCAAAGTGTCATCGGTAAGTCGAATCAATGATTTCATACGATATATTGTTTTATCATAACACAACGCAGACTGCCCCCACCGCGATTGCTCACTAATGCAAACCGTGCACCTGCATTGACCACCACAGTAAGTCACCGAGGCAGAAATTCCTCCAAATTAGTCTAAGAGTAGTCACTGAAGAAGAATTTAATAAAAATACTAACTTTATTAATAAAGATTAAAATCAATTTGGACAGAACAAAACATATATCTTTAGTTGACGTATTAGGGAAAACCCTTCACTCTATGATTCAAAGCAGGTTTCTTATCAATGACCCCACTAATGGATGTTAGGTGTCTAAAATCCCAGGTCCAAGTTGAGAGAGTACATGGGATGACAACCTTCCATTATTAATGTGGTACGGTCATTGAATTGAGTGGGGTTTAACCCTCCTCCTGCTGATACACAAATTAAGGGCTTGCCCTTATTGTGGGTCCCCAGATCGGCATTGACCACCACAGCTTATCTGCTCCCGGCGTATTCTCTGCTCTGCTATGTGCCGGCTGCCGCCCAGCCAGCACATGTGCAGAGCAGAGCTGGCGCGTCAGCCGTGATGTTTCTGTGCGGGCCTCTGAGAGGCTCGCACAGAAATAGGAAATGCCGCGATTTGTTTACCGCACGGCTGTCTGCATAGGATTTTATTATCTAATGCAATCCTATGACAGTGTGCACGGGCGGTGATTCTGCGGGAAATCCCGCTGCGGAATTTCCGCCCATGTGCAGGAGGCCTGAGGCTACCAAGAGACCTACAACAACATTAAAGGAGCTGCGGGTATTTCATATGCCTGGGTTGTGGGGTTGGATGACAAGATGGAAGCTTTTTCTAACTAATAAAACATCTAAGCCCGGCTATATTTGCCAAAACCTACATCAAGTTTACCAAAAGCATGTGAGAAAACGTGTTATGGTCTGATGAGACCGAGGGGGAACTTTTTGGCCATAATTCCAAAAGGTATGTTTGACGCAAAGCCAACACTGCACATCATATAAAGAACACCATACCCACAATGAAACATGGTAGAGGCAGCATTATGCTTTGGGGCTGTTTTTCTGCTGCTGAAACTGGGGCTTTAGTCAGGGTGGAGGGAATTATGAGCCATTCCAAATATCAGTCTATATTGGCACAAAACCTTCAGGCCTCTGCTAAACAGCTGAAGGTGAAGAGGAATTTCGCCATTCAGCAGGACAACGACCCAAAGCATACCGCCAAATCAACAAAAAAATGGCTTCCCTAGAAGAAGATCAAAGTTTTGGAATGATCCAGCCAAAGTCCAGACCTAAATCCTATTGAACATCTGTGGGTTGACCTAAAGAGGGCGCTACACACGAGATACCCTTACAATCTGACAGATTTGGAGCGCTTTTGAAAGGAAGAATGGGCAAAGATTGCCAAGTCTGTGCCATGCTGATAGACACCTAGCCAAAAACACTGAGTGCTGTCAAAAAAGTCAAAGGATACATCAACAAAGTATTAGTTTTAAGGTGTGGATATTAACGCAACTACATTATTTTAGTTTTCAAGATTAAATTAAAAGATTTCAGTTTGCTTTTCAATGGAATTGTACAGATAACGGGTTACATTGAAGGTGGAAAGAAATCTGAAAGGATTCATCTTTGTCAGATTTTGCTCTGAACATTTTAGTTGTGCTCTAAGCAAATCTTTAGGTGAGCAAAGCAACAAAAAGAGAGGGTATATCTCTGAGGTTTCCTGGTACCTTAATTTATTCTAAAGGTGTTTCCCTATAAAGCAATGTTTTCTCTGCATTTTTATATATAATTTTGCTTTCAAAATTGGCTAATCCTTAATGGTTTAAAAAAACAATGAAAAATTTTTTTTTTTACTTAATTTTTGTTTTTCTTCCTAGAGGTCATTTCTTTACTTGTGCTGCTTACTAATGTATACCTCTTAGAGATGAGCGAGCGTACTCGGCCACGCCCCTTTTTCGCCCGAGTACCGCGATTTTCGAGTACTTCTGTACTCGGGCGAAAAGATTCGGGGGGTGCCGTGGGTGAGTGGGGGGTTGCAGCGGGGAGTGGGGGGGAGAGGGAGAGAGAGAGGACTCCCCCCTGTTCCCCGCTGCTACCCCCCACGCCGCCACACCTCCCCCGCCCCCGGCGCCCCCCCGAATCTTTTCACCCGAGTACTGAAGTACTCGAAAATCGCGGTGCTCGATCGAGTAATTACTCGAAACGAGTACGTTCACTCATCTCTAATACCTCTCTGATAATTGAGAATATTTAATAGTAATTATGCCAGATTAAACGTATTTTACAGTATTTTATCTATTTAATAACAGAGTGTAAACATGTTTTAAAGCTTCTGATCCACAGATTTCTTATTACATCTGTCAATAAGTATTTTCCTAGCCTGTTTTGCTAGAAAACATGAGGAAGAACATGATTTGTTTGCATGAAGATGAGAAAGTATATATTGGTCTTGGGAGAAGAGAATTCAGTTGATTGATAGTCATTGACTGTTAATACGAAATAGTCTTTATGACTTATACTTTGAGTTGTGGCTGACAAAATCTGAAATGTAAATATGATTAATGTTAATGGCTGTAAAGTATTTTAATGCAGGCAGAGATCCATGGTGCTTTTGTGAATTAGTAAAGCAGTTAACAATCTATTATATACTCTATAGATACTTGTTAAGGGCTGTTAAAGTATCCTTGTGACCTCATAAACCCTTTATTATCTTCAAAATATAACTATGTTGATTTGAGAGAATTTGTTAGGATGCAGGACTGACCTTAGGCTGTATGGTGACCCCTTTGATGCCCCCACTCCTTTTTTCATTGTTACATAATGTTGGCATTTGGTGCTTTTGTTGACCAGAGGAATTATTATAGTATATAATACAGTAATAATATAGTAACAGTGGTCCCCATGCTGCCCCCATATAGTAATAGTGGTCTCCATGCTTCCCACATATAGCAACAGAAGTCCCCACTGGTAAAGAGTTTCCTGTTAGGGGCAGTTATACATGTAACAGCAGTTATGTGGTATACCTTCTGACCTGCCCTTGTGGCTAGGTTATGTAGGTGAGACCATACAAGAGGTGAAAAAGAGAATTACGCAACATAAGAGCACTATTCGAACTAAAGTGAAAGAGCTACCTGTTCCTAGACACTTTTTGGAGTATAATCATGCTGTAAATCAACTGCGGTACAGGGTCATTGACCATGTTCCGGAGTTGAGTAGGGGTGGAGACAGGGTGTTATTGCTTGAAAGAAAAGAACTAAAATGGATCTATATGTTAGATACCATGACGCTGAAGGGACTGAATGTGGATCACTGGCATAACTATAGGCGATGCTGGGGATGCGGTTGCACCAGGGCCCAGGAGCCCTAAGGGACCCATAAGGCCTCTCTTCTCCATATAAGGAGCCCAGTACTATGAATAAAGCATTATAGTTGGGGGCCCAGTTACAGGTTTTGCATTGAGACCCAGGGGCTTCAAGTTATGCATCTGCGTTAAGGGGTTAAGAAAAGTTGGGGGGGGGGGGGGGGGGCCCAAGATAAACTTTTGCACCCAGGCCCATGAGCCTTTAGCTATGCCCCTGATGTGGATTATACTTATTTGCCTCATATTTGAGCTAAGATTCATGTAGAGGTGTCAGTTATTTTTAATCATATGTTTCTGATGATTGTGTCAAGTGTTCAGTAAGTCAAGTGACCTTCTGTTTGTTCCCCCCTCCCTTTTCTTTTTGTATAGCTTGGATCCCTCCGATTTCCAGGTGCTTGGTGGACAACTGTGCTTCACGATATTAATGGTGTCTCTTGGATACATAATTAAGAAGAAATCCTTTGGGATGACTATTGGTGGCATTCACTTAAGAGATTTGTTTATTTATTGTGTAATAAAGAGTATTGAAATTATATCCCTGTCATGGTTTTTCTCAGAGGGATATAAACATAAGGTTGATATGGAAGGGTTAACTGAAATTCTAGCTAGTGGCTATATACTCTATACTATGGTGGTAATGACTGTGGAATGAAGCTTGGTGAGACTCTTGGTATATCCTCGATAAACCGGTTAATGGTGATAACTGAGGAGGGACAGTATGGTAAAATCAAACATTGTGGTACTGTGTTTGTGTAGAGACTAGCGTTGCACATATGCATAGTAATATAGTGGGGTGCCGGTGATATCTCTTCATGCTAAGCATATTAGTTGCTAAGGGCACTGTGGCGTAATGGTTGCTATGGATGCCGACGCATGTGCGGTAGATCCGGATGCATTGCATAGGGCATGCGCAGTAGAATGAAAATGAAGGCTTGAGTGCGTGATGATGTATTGACGCAGGAAGCATTTGTTGG